>NC_022016.1:26879697-26884407 GCF_000317375.1 Microtus ochrogaster
TTTTTTTTTTTTTTTTAAATTTTTTGAGACAGGGTTTCTCTGTAGCTTTTTGGTTCCTGTCCTGGAACTAACTCTTGTAGAACTGGCTGGCCTCAAACTCACAGAGATTTGCCTGCCTCTGCCTCCCGAGTGCTGGGATTAAAGGAGTGCACCACCACCGCCTGGCTCGAGATCTTCCTTTTTTCCCCTCAGTGATTTCTTCAGTCACCAACAATGTTAAGCAGCAACAGGAGAGATGAATGGAGTCTGTAAACGCCCTAAGTGGGGGGCTGAGACATGGGGGAGAGCACACACGAGAGAGGAGGTGGGGGAGGCATGGGCGTATGAGAATGTTCCATTACTCTAACCTCGAGTGTTGCCTCTGTTGCCATTTTGCTGGCTGTTTTGCCAGTGAATACTTGTTCCTAAAGATGCTATAGGATCCCAGGGGAGTCATTCTGGCAAGAGGCATAGTAGTATCCTGGCTATTCTGCCACGACTCAACAAATGTCTATCCATTGACTGTTTAATTAAAGTCTTAGTTCTCCTATTCTATGATTCAAATCCCTCCTGATAGCATCTCTAAATGCTTTCTAATGTCTGGGCTAATGAGCTATGTGCTTCTTTTCAGGGTCAAGCCGTGTGATTAAATAGATCCGAGGGCTTTCCCGACTCACAATTGGGGTACCTGTCTGACTGCTTGGAAACCACATGTGGTAGCTGGGGGAGGCAGAAAACTACAACCTTAACTGCAGGAAGTTCTCACACAGCTTATTGCCACATAGGAAATGTTCTTGCATCCTCAGTGGAAAGGCTGGAGCCTTAGGGAAAGTTCCTTTCTCTTCTGTACAAATACAAACCTGCCTGTGGCACTAACCGAAGAAACGCAGCCCTTTCTACTCAGTGTATGGCCCAAAGGTGCTTTCCCCATCACCATCCTCCCTCTGTCCTCTGCACTTGGACTCTTCCCCATGCGTCCCTCTGGAGGCCACCCTCCAGTCACCATCTGCTCTTACCCAAGACACCACACAGAGACTGGCTCTCACAACAGCCAGAGCCGTGGGCCAACTGTTACTGATAAGGCAAAAGCACTCCAGCCTGGAGCAGGGGCAGAAGAGAAACAGGGACCCCTTACCTGTAAATAACACATGTCCATATTATTGTGAGGAAAGGGAACCAAAATCATGCCTGAAGCGCTTTAAAGATTGCATGGATGGCACAGTGTATGACGAGTGCTAATAACCATGTAACTAGTTATTAATTTTTCCTCAGAATACTTTCTTTAGCCTTGCAGGAATTTAAAAGCCAGTCTTCAGTAGATTTCACAACTAGGACTTGGAGAGGAAAAATATGAACAACTCAGACCCCACCTACCCACCCCCCCTTTTTTTTTTTTGCTTGAAATTCTCACATTGGTTCTGGAGGGATGACTCAGAGGTTAAGGGTGCTTGCCGCTCTTGCAGAGAACCTGAGTTTGCTTCCCAACACCCACATGCCAAACACCCAGGAGGCTCACAGCTACCTGTAAGTCCAGTTTCAGGGCTTCAGTGCCCCTCTTCTGGCTTCTGTGGGAACCCACACGCCTGTAATACACACACACACACACACACACACACACACACACACGAGAGAGAGAGAGAGACAGACAGACAGACAGAGACAGAGAGAGACATACCACCACACACAGAAAAACATTTAAAAAAATAAGATATTCAGATTATACAAAGTACTTAGCAAGATGATTACCAAGTCTGAGCCTTTTATGCCATTCAAAAATGTATTTAAAGTTGCACATAAACCACAGTTACACATTTAAGCATGTATGTATATGTAAGCCTTCTATAGCATTTTGCCCATCTCCTGTGATTCTTTCTACAGCCTTGTCATAGTTTAGAGCATCCCATTTTATGGGTCAGAGGGTAAACCGAAAAGCATCCTGATTGGCTAATGGCCTTGCCGTTCATTAGAGACAGAGTTGGAGCAATTAAACCCCTTTCCGGTTTTCTTCCTTTGTATAATTCTCTGGTAGGAGAGTGACATGCACTAGAACTTGGCTACCAAAGTCGTCCTGATTGGTAGGTAACCAAAGAAGAGATGTTTGTGGATGCAGTGTGACTTAAGTGCAGTTAAAAGTGAAAACCCTGTAGGGAAATTTCTCCTTAGCTGACAATAGGTGTTGCCAGCAGTGCCCTGTATAGCCGCTCAGCAAACAGCAGGCTGTCAGCGAGAGCCTCCTGGACGTTTCCTTAGGGAGCAGCGATTGCTTTGGCTGAATTCTGCTGCAGCGGTTTTCCTGGCAGCACAGAGTCTGTAGTCTGACAATTGGAGGAGGTAACCATTTTCTAATAACCACTCCAGGCTGTTGGCACCTAACTACCTGGCACTGTCTGTTCTGTGCAACTTGTCAAGTCAATCTGCTTGTCTGACTTTGCTGGGAAACCTGGTACTGCCAATCAAGCGCTTCGCAACAGCTGGATCCAGCGTCTGCCCTGCAGGTGTTCAAGGCGGGAGGTGAGATCCGCTCAGACAAGTGAAGAGCAGAGAGAGGATTGAGAGTGTTTCGCCTTTTGCAGCTTTTCTCTCTGTGTTTCCACAGTGCTTGAAATCCGGATGTGGTCCTGAGTGAAGGACTCCAGGAAACACTTGGATGTTCATTCTGTCTCATTCGCCTTCTTGAACCTCTCATAGATTGACTTCATCCTGTTTCGGAGTCTATAGCACCATGTTCCACCCCACCCCCCCTTTCCTGTGCACTCCTTCCTCTGGTTTGTGGGCTCTGCAATTGCTTCATCTTCCCCCTTTGAGGGACTCGCTGAGCTGAGGGTGACTGAGACTTTCTGTGCTTCAGCCCAGGCTTTCCTCTCCCAAAGGAACTCTTTCCAGTTTGTCTACAGCTCTCTCTCTTTTTACTCCTCTAGTTAAGTGAGAGTCAGCTCCCTTTCCAAACTTGAGTTCTTAATGTTTCCATCCCCAAAGAGTTGTGCTTATAAAATGAACAGAAATGTGTTAAACTTGGGATTGACTTGGTGACTTTTGCAAACCCCAGATAATTTCACCGTGTCGCTGTTGTGAAAGATCTTGCTTAACAATCTGTTAATTTGTCTGAACTTTCTCTAAGAACAATTGTGTACAAACCTCTTAAAATTAATGCTCTGAATTTGAAGTTGGCAGCTGCCTACTAGGGCTCTGAAAGGCTCCTATATCCTGGAGATTATGTCTTCTTACGGCAAGCCTAGGTGTATATTATTTAAGGAGCCCATAATTCATGAGAGCCTGTGTTTGATCCCCAGCGTAGACAAACAACACCCCACACCACATACATTTCCAGGAAGCTTTAGGATGGCAGTTCTCTCCCAGTGGGTCACAACCTTGGAAAACACATATTTCCGATGGTGTTAGCAACTGAGACACCTCTAAGTAGCAAAATTGTGGTTTGAAGTAGTAACAAAGATAGGTTTATGGTTGGGGGTTCCTAAGACCATCGGAAAAATGTATTTTGATCACAGGTCGAGATCTTGCTGTTTGAGGAAGTTTTAAAGGAGAGCCTTAAAATACTCTATTACTGTTAGTGGCCAGAGAGCCCTTCCCCCACTAAGGACAGTTTATAATAGTACCCACATTGAAACCTCCCAGGGATTTTATGTTTAGCTCATACGTGCCATCTGTCATCACCAGCCTTATGTAAGAGAGAGTATAGACCACTGTTAGAACCTTGTCTTGAATTAATTAAGATACTATGGTTAGCCATTGACATTTCACTAGCCATGTTTTGAAATAAGATCTGCTTTAGTCTGGGCTTAAGTGATGACTGTGGTTCTCCAAGCAAGGCAGGTTTTGGTAGCCGGAGAGACAGAATCGCCTTACTCTTATTTCTGAATTTCTAATAAATTTGTACTTGTGACTTTAATAGGCTTACTGCTTATTTCACTAAAACTTGAAGATTTTAATAGTTTCTCCTCCACACACAAAAAAAGCCACAAACTTCAGAGTTACCTTATCAAGCACTTTGAAATTATGAAGGCACAGACCATGTCTGACTCCCTGAGTCACTTCCTGTTTTGTTTTCAGAGCCCTCCATGTTCTCTAGAGCAGAATACCCATTTAGTGAGTGAAACAAAGGCACAGCATTAGAGACAGCCGCGTTTTCATGGCACTATAGGATGAACAAACACTAGTGATGCATCTGGGAGACTGAGGTAGGAGGATCATGGGAGATTAAGAGCAGCCTGGGCTACACAATGAATTTCTGAGCAGCCTTGATGACATGTAAGGAAAGAAAATCCATTAAAAACATATTTAACACTTCCTGAGAAGAGACTTGGTCTAGATTTTCAATTACTGAAGTATTAAGACCCCCCCGTGGGTGGATGGAGCTGAGTCTTACAGGCAAGTTGAAGGCCCAGGCAGCCTGTCTAGACATCAGTCATGATCTATGCTCTATGGAGAAGGCTATCCTTTTATCTGAACACCTAGAATCTGGCCAATTTCCTGCTTTGTCTTTGGACATTAGTCAGCCTGCAAAACCCTCATTTGTTTATTTAGTCCAGCGCAGTGCCATGGAAACAATAACCATTGCGTTGGCCTGTGTTGGTGCTCGTGACAAGCAGTTGATCTGCATTGGTTCCCCTTGCAGTGATTTTGTGAGTTAGGATTGCCGCCCTTTCCTTCTTTCTTTCTTTCTTTCTTTCTTTCTTTCTTTCTTTCTTTCTTTCTTTCTTTCTTTCTTTCTTT
>NC_022016.1:26884507-26905393 GCF_000317375.1 Microtus ochrogaster
CTTCCTTCCTTCCTTCCTTCCTTCCTTCCTTCCTTCCTTCCTTCCTTCCTTCCTTCCTCACAGATGAGGAAACCGGGCTTAAGGAAATAAGTTCTCCAAGCTCACGCAGCTGCTACACGATGCTCTTCCCCACGTAGATAACTGATGCCTCTGTGAATTTAGAGCACATGGCATCCAAGAGAGGCTTACTATGCACTAAAACAGATGTAGATGATCAACAGGCAGTGCCAAGCAGGTCACAGTCTCTCAGAGCTTGTTACAGTGTTAATGGTCGCTTCTGATTATAAACCTACTTGATGCTGGAAATTTCTTTTTATGATAACTCTGAGTTATTTTAAAAGAGGTATTCTTGCCTTTGTTTTATATGAAAAAAAAAACCCAAATTCAGAGAGGCTGAGATACTTGTTTGGGATGATGTAAACAGCACGCAATGCAGCTGACGATAAAATCAAGGTTGGACCTTACTGAAAGCTTAACTCTTTACGCTCCCTGACTTCTTGCTGTGATTAAACTCAGATTTGTTATTTATCATATCCCGGCCACTTTTTCTTAAAAATATTTACTTGTTTTTATTGAGGCATAGTTGACAAAAATTCTAAATGTTTATTGATCCCAGTATGATGCTCTGGTATATGTATAACACCATAAAATGGTTATATCAGGGTAATTTACAGTCCATCACCTTACATATATATCAGTATTTTTTCGGGGGGGGGGGCTGGTCATGAGAACATTCCCATTCCACTCTTTTCAGTCTTCTCTAGTTCTGCTAACTGACTCCTGGGATCCAAGGTTCAGACTGGTGCAGTCTTTGTATTATAGGTTTATCGTTTAAAGTTCACTGATTACTGTTGCTGTTCCACCCACAAGACTCTTGCAACTTACTTTCCTCATACCCAAGATCTTGGGGAAAAGATTAGTTCAACGAGTCTTTAAATGGTTATTAGTTCATCTTCAGCTAAGGTACGTGGCAGTAAAGTTGCTCACGTCTCCCTGCTTTTGCTTCTTTTTTTTTTTTTTTTTATTCCTCCTCCTATAGTTGTAAAGTGAGAGGGGCTCGAGAAAACACTATTTCCTGAGAATTCTCACCCTCTTACATTTCTAGAGGGCTAGGGAAATAGATGAGTAGTTTCTGAGAATTTGATGTGGCCTATCCCATGCTGATCATTAGAACTCTGAAATGATGAAAGATGTTGCCCTTTGAAGAAATCTTTGGATATTTGAGAATTATATGTTTTAGTTTGAGCCATTTAAAATCTGTACTGAACGCTTACTGCATCCCATATACTTGAGCGCAGCACTGTAAAACAGTGTGACTGGGACACAAAGAATGAAGAGTATGTATACGTATATATGTACATATATCTATATCCCAGATGACCTGATATATATGCATCATTATGGAATAAAACAATACAGTTTGGCACGCAGTGTTCTGTAGGATGTTATGAAGTGTGAGATCATTTTTCTTAGTGGAGTTGGGACCTGCAATGTAGAATGGTAGACTTCTTGCTCTGTCTTGAAGGATGGATAGTATGGATGGGGAGATGAAGTTCCTAGGCAAAAGCATAGTAGGAGCAAACTGAGCAGTGAGATAATGGGAGACAGGCCTGGTGTCTCCAATCAAGGTCCAGGTAAAGAAATGGAGGGCTGAGGTTCTATGGTGAATAAGGAGACACATTAGTTCAGTTGACTAATCTTCCTGTCACCACCCCCTTCTGGCCCTCTGTCCTTGGTCTCTTTCTTGGCTTGTTTTTATTACCCTGATCTCCCTACCTATGGGCTGATGCCAGCAACTCTGTTTTCCCAAGATGCTAGCCTTTCAAGACCTTTGAATAAATGCCCTCTGCACTCTAGTGACTGCCAAACCTTGAAGTAAATTTCTCCATGATTTAATACGTGGAGAATGCACAACAAAGTCTCTACTCAGTATCTTCCCTTTGAAGTTTAATTATCTGTGCCCAAATCGCTACTCCAGATGCTTCATTTCTCCATCTGTTGATGCCTGTTCTCCAACAACGCTCACCATCAAAGGTAGTCCTGTGACTTATTTTCCCCAAACTAGGAGTTATTCTAAATTTTTGTATTTGTTCACATCCCTCTCAAATGATAAATTATTTTGATTCTACAACTACCTAACCCCAAATAGGTGGGTGCCTTTTTTATTATGAGGTTATAATGGTTTCATGGATTATTTTGATAAAGATGGAGTTCAACCAAAAGCATCTACTCAATTGAGAAATACTTTCAACTCTTCTCTAGAAGTTAACTTATACGTTGTCTAGAAGAGTCATGTATTCTTCTGGTTTCAGGTATGTTAGAGTTTGTTTTCTGCTACATTCCCAAATAGCCATTGCAGCCTCTTGCCTGTAGACAGCCAGGTACAGTATGTTAATTTTACAAGTACATATATATATATGTATATATATATGTTTTATTCAGTGGAAATTGCATTTTAAAAGCTCACACTTTTATCAAGATAATTTAAAGTCTTGAAACATGGGATAAAGATTGATGCAAACTCTAGTACAAATGGCACTTTGGCTAGGCACACAAGACAAGACAAGAAGATATAGTTCTGGAAAGATGATATCTTAGAGTTTCTATCACTGTGCAGAAACACCATGACCAAAAGCAACTCGCGGAGGAAAGGGTTTATTTGGCTTATGCTTCCACACTGCTGGGCACCATCAACAACAGGACAGGGCAGGAACTCTCACAGTGGTAACCTGGAGTCAGGGCAGATGCAGTGACGTAGTGGAGGGCGCTGCGTACTGGTTTGTCTCCGTGGCTTGCTCAGTCTGCTTTCTCATAGCAGCAGGACCACCAACTCAAGGGCAGCACCCCCCACAACCAGCTGAGCTTTTCTACACCCATCACTCGATAAGATGATGCCCTACAGACTTGCTTACAACTGGATCTAGATTATGGAGGCAATTTCTCAAACGAGGTTCCTTCCTCCCAGAGAATTTAAACTTGTGCCAACTTGATGTAAAACTAGCCAACATAGGTGATTTAGTATATAAAATAGTTTAAATTTGTTTCGCCTCTCTGTAGGCCTCAAAATTTATACTAGGACTGGAGTTAGTGGGCTGAGCACGCAATAGCAGCATACTATTCCAGAGGACCTGGGTTTGGTTCCCAGCACCCACATCATGGCTCACCATCTCTAACTGCAGTTGCAGAGGACTGGGGTCCTCTTCTGGCCTACGGGGGCACCATAGGGTACCATATGTGGTAGGTACACAGACACACATGCAGGTAAAACATCCATAAACATAAAACCATTTTAAAATAGTTATTTCTTATGTAATTCTCATGCAAGTTTCAAGGCATCTTTATTTTGATTGATGATGATAGAATTGTCACCCCTTGCATTCACTTGTCCTTAGCACTCCCAGTGAACCCCATCACCAATACAGAAGTGTCATCATCAAATTGATGTGAGTTCTAGGCCAGGCTGGGATACTTAGCAAAGCTGGGCATGAGGAGAAGTGGGTAGGGAGTGCCCAGAGGGAGGAGGAGGAGAAGGAAAAGCGGGGAGAAAGATGCTTCAGAGAGAAATGTGAACTTAACAAGAAGACAGACCGAACCATTTCTGAAAATGACACTCAGAAGGACTGTGTGTCTGTATTTCCTGATGGACTTTTCAGTGAGGCTACTACATAAGCTAAGCTATAAACAGAGTGGTTGAGTTAGTCAGGATAAATCATGGTATGCTGTGGTTACAAACAGCCTCAGAAACCTAGTGCATAAAAACCAGAATCGTTCTCACTCAGGCACGTGTTCACACAGCATCCACAAGGGCTCTGCTTGTTAAACTTCCTCCAGAACACAAGCTAATGAAACAGCTGTCTTCTGGTCACTCTAGCAACTTCGAAAACCAAAAGCTTTGAAGAGACTTGTATTATAATTTATATCTGATATGGAAGTTGTGGTAGTTTGAATGTAATTGGCCCCATAAGTTCGTAGGGAGTGGCACTATTAGGGGGTGTGGCCTTATTGGAGGAAGTGTGTCCCGGTGGGGATGGACTTTGAGGTCTCATATATGCTCAAGCCATGCCCAGTGTCTCAGACCACTTCCTGTTGCCTGCAGGTCAATATGTAGGATTGCCAGGTTCTTCTCCAGCACCATGTCTGCCTGGTTTCTCCTTATAGCAACAGAAATCCTAACTAAGACAGAGTGAAACACATTTCCTTATTTGTCTGATTTTATTCTTATTTTACGTATATGGGTGTTTTATCTGCATGTATGTTTATCTGTGCACCACATGTGTGCAGTGCCTATAGAGGTCAAAGCCTTGAATTCTCACCACTACAGTGTGGGTGCTGAGAATTGAACCCAGGTGTAGTAATTGGGAGCTGTGGGACTGCGTCCCCAGCACTCCAGCCACCTGGCTAGCTTATGCCCCGAAATAATTACATGGACACTGTATTCTTTTAATCACTGCTTGGCCCATTTCTATCTAGCCTCTTCTAGGCTAACTCTCACACCTGGACTAGCCCATCTCTAATAATCTGCTGTAGCCCACAAGGTGGCTTACCAGGGAGATTCTAGCCTACATCCATCCTGGGTCGGAGCTTCATCACATGTGTCTCGGAGAGCAGAGCTATCCCCGAGTCCGCCCAGGAGAGGGGAGCATGGCTTCTCTGCTCCAGAACACAGAGCTGTCAAGTCTGAGCTCACTTCCTCTTCCTCCCAGCATTCTGTTCTGTTTACTCCTCCCACCTATGTTTTAACCTATGAGGGCCAGCCAAGCAGTTTCTTTATTTTTTTAACCAATGACCTTCCTCCATCACCCAGGTCCCATAGAAGTTCAGTAAGTGCTTTTCACTGCAGAGCAATCTCTCTAGATCCTGAAACATGTTTTCATGTTACTGGTTAGTCAGAACTAGACTCAGCCCCAAACAAGGGGTGGATATGAAGAAAAGCCTTGGCAGTCAGCATGAATAAAGCCCAGCGAGAGATTATGATTTTGAGTTCGTGGTTCCCTTCCAAGCTTCCCATTTCTAGAGCTCTGGAAAAAAACCCACTTGTCAATAAAGAACTGAATGAATTGAATTCAGTTTTCTTTAATTTTATGCTTTAGGTTGAAAAACAACTGTTTACAAGGAAGTGAGGTCTCATCACCATGAGTGCAAAAGTAAAGATCTTAGGGTTCTAATTCCAGGGATCTGACACTTTCTTCTGACTCAGGCACTAGGCACACACATGGTGTACATGCAAACACACAGGCAAAACACTCCTTATACACATATAATACGTATGGGCGGGGGAGAGCTGACCCTGAGATCATAAGGGCAGGAGAGCGGACCCTGTCCCCCACCAGCTGCAATACTCAGGAGAGCAGGCCCTGCATCTCACATGGGCAGCACAATAGAGCCAACCCCATTGGCGTGGGTGAACCAGCCCTGGAGCTGTGAACATGGGAGAGCTGTCTGTATTGCCCATCTGTCATGTGGTGGCGTGTGTGGGGAGAGGTGCCTTCCCCTCTTGCCCATCAATGCCTGAGGCAGGTGGGAGAGCTGGCTCTGAGGTTGTAAGAGCAGGAGAGTTGGTCCTGCCCCCCATCAGCTGTAGCACTCAGGAGAGTGCCACCTGTACCATGCCTGGGCAGCACAGGAGAGCTGATGCTGAAGGTGCAGGCATGAGAGATCCGAAGCTGAGGACATGAAAGCAGGACAACTGGCCTTGTCCCTTGCTCCTGTTGCAAAGGGTTAACTTTTCAGGAAAATGCCGGAGAGCTCTGAGTTGGCCCACCCCAACATCTACCCCATCCGTGATCTGCCTGAGCATGTGAAGGGACCAGTCGTGGAGACCAAAATTGCAGGATCTCCACAACACAGGGCAACAGCAGGATAACCAAGAGGAGTTCTAGTGAGGGCCCTGCATCAACAGTGTAGCAAAAACCAGAGGCCTCGAGCCAGACCAATGAGACTCTGCAATGAACACTTGCAAATAAAGATGTATGGTTAATATAGGGTTTTCTGCATGACTCTGTGTGTGTTACCCTACAGCTTCGATGATGAGATTGAGTTGTTCCTTCTGTCTGTCTGTCTCTCTCTTTTTTACTTTTTTCTCTTAAATTTTATTTTATTTTAGGCAGGAGGTTGCAAGAGCAGAGGGTGGATACAAAGGGGTGGGAAATGAATTGGATGGAGATGCATGACGTGAAAGACAAAGAATAAACAAAAAGAAAAAAATTGAGACTTGGTCTCACGTTGTCTAAGCTGAAAAAAAATACATTGATAAAATGAAGATCTTTCAAAAGTTTATAGACTTTCTGGCCACTAACATGGATTATTTTTTCAAACTCATCTGGAATTACATTTATAGTGTTTAATCAAGTCTGTCAGTTCCAAAGATTTGTCTGTTAATACCATTCTGTCACTGGGTAAAGAGCAGTCCTTTTTTTAAAGGGTACTTTACTTGGAATAAAAATTTGTACAATGATAATTTTTGATGTTTTTTTCAAGGCTAGGTATGCCTATCTATTTAAATATGTACAAAATGTGTGACCGTGGTCATATCCCTCTAATGTCTTAGTTTTCTCTGTAAAAATGGGAAATAGTAACACCCACTTTTACTGTTGTGAAGACTGAGTTTGCTCAAGTATGTAAGACATTTAGTCCTCTGTAGACCTTTAGTAACTGCTCAAAAATGTTAGCTATTCGTAGGGCATCATTCACATTATTTTGATCCTGGTATACAATGCCTTCAAAGCGAAGCTCTTTGTTATGATCTGAATGTGAGACACCCCCCACGGACTCATGAATTTGGGCTCGGCCAACAGTGCTATTTTGGGAAATGGCAGCACTTTGGCCATCGCTACTTCTGCTCCCTAGTATGCTAAATTGTGAGAAGCGACCAACACACATCCCCATTGGCACGGGCTAAGTTGTTCACTGTGCCTTCCCTGCCAGGATGGGTTGTATTCTGCAATAAACTGCTCCTCTCTTGAATTGTTTCTGTTAGGTATTTTTTTTTGTCACAGTGCTAACTAAAAAGTAATTAATATACCGTACAAAAAGACTTTTGAAATAAGTGAAGATCAGCTCTTTACTAGGCAATGAATTTCAGAAGGATTCTTTGAGTCTTTATATAAATTTTTAATCATATTGATTTGCTTTGTGTGTGTGCATGGTACATGAATGTGGGTACATCCATGTGAAGGCCAGAGGACAATTTTCAGGAGTACATTTTCTCCCTCCACCATGAGGTTGCTGGGCTCAAACTCAGATAGATGGGCTTGGGAGCACACACCTTTACCTACTAAGCAATCTCACCAGCTCTCTCTGGAGTCTTCAGACACCTGCCTACATAAGTATTGAGTTAAACAGGCCTATGAAGGATTGTCTCTGGAAGGCCTGGTGTTTTTGTGTCCACTCTCTTCAGTTCTAAAGCCAGTCAAGTCACTGTCTCTATCATTCTCATACAATAAAATGCCTGGATCCTTATTCTCATAGAGGGTGAGTCTCTTTGTTTCTGGTGATTGAAAAGGAGGATCCTTAGGATGCCACTGAAGACATCACGTTCTTAAACATATCTTTGCTACCTGCAAGGGCCAGATTCTAACACCTCATTTCTGGTCACAGTTCATGTGGAAAGGAGTCAGTGATCTGTTTGAGGTAAATTTAGGCTGTTGTCATGTCTGGGTCTGCATGTGATGTCATCTTTTTTTGCTTTTTTTTTTTTAAACACCTGGGCTGTGGGGCTGTAGCACATGTGACTGTGCACTAGATGAGAATGACATGTCCTTACATGGCTGTAGGGAGCCTTCCTGCCCACCTTTAGGTGGCCATACTCTCATTTGTGTTTCTTAGTGGTGTCCTTGACCTAAAAAAATCTCCTGCAAATGAGGTAAAATTCTTTTTTTTTTAATATAAGTTTGGAAGCAGATGGGACTCTAAATTGGCTTGGCCACTTACTAGTTGTACATTATGCAATCTCTTGACCTCTTTCAGCCTAGCTTCCTTATTTGAGCAGGTTGTTGTTCATTATTTGAACAGGGAAAAGGGATTGGACTTTAGAGAAGATTAGGAGATAATGTGGGTAGATATTGTTGGTGAATTGGGTGGGGCAAAGGGAGGGAGCAAGGATGACTACCAAGTTCCAGGTTTCTATCTCAAGGACTTGAACTTGGGTGGTGTTTTAGTGCAGGGGAGATAAGAGAAGGTGTGTGTGTGTGTGTGTGTGTGTGTGTGTGTGTGTGTGTGATACAGAGAGACAGAGGTGAAAAGGGGAAGACTAATTGTGGTTTGAGTTTAAAAAAGTTGCACGTGTATACATGTGTGTTTTCATTTGTGTATGGGTACAAGTGAGTCATGGCATGTGTGTGGCCAGAGGACAACCTTGAATACTGGCCCTTGCCTTCCACCATGTTTGAGACAGCCTCTGCTGTTCACTGCTGTATAGACTGGCTTCCTGGCTGGTGATCTTTCAGAGACTTTTCTGTCTTTACCTTCTGACTCACTGTAGGAACATTTGAGATTACAATACCTTTCACCACGCCAGAGTTCTCATGCCTTCTGGGGATTTGAACTCAGGTCCTCATGGTTGTGTCCCAAGCACTCTCATTTCCCGAGCCTAATATGTGATTTTGAGGTACTTTTTAGACAATGTGGAAATGTTGACTTGAAATTTTTATGATGCTTAGAGGTTTTCAGACCTTCCAAAGTCCTTGTATAAACAGAGTAATATAAGTGAGGCAAACCTCTGCAAATAAGAGAGCATTGGATGAGCCTCGAGAACATCTTTATTTACTGGTTTCAGAGGAATGGGGAGATTTGGAAAAAACATTTTTTTTTTTTTTATTTTTGAGACAGGGTTTCTCTGTAGCTTTTGGTTCCTATCCTGGAACTAGCTCTTGTAGACCAGGCTGGCCTCGAACTCCCAGAGATCCGCCTGCCTCTGCCTCCCAAGTGCTGGGATTAAAGGCATGCGCCACCACCGACCGGCTGGAAAAAACATTTTTGTGTTATCATGAGCCTCTGACTTTCCTCTTCTTGAAACATCAGCTTTTGAAATGAAGAAGAAATTATGTTGTCTATGTAAAACAAGGTGACAAACCTTAGTAAGGTTCCTCGGTAGAGATAGCAATGCATTTTTAGCCTACGGAAACCAACACTTACCCAGGGGAATAGAGAATAGAGTTAGCTAAGTAAAAAGATCGAGGGGAGTTCTTGAGGTCCCACAGTCAGACAGTGAATGTTTGTTCTGACAATTATCTGAATGGTTAATGTTGACTCCGGGTTCATCCATCTAGATTCCAAAATAGCATTGATCTTGCGGTGAGAGTTTGCTGTGTAAATGCCATATTGAGAAACATGAGTGAACTTGAGGGTGCTGGGGAGTGACTAGCTCAGATGTCCAGTGACTTGTAGTCTTGTTTAGGAGGGTGATAGACTCCAGAAATGAAACAGGACTCCATGAGTTTGGAGAGTGGAATGCGTCATTTGGTGATACAAACGCCCGAGGATGGGAGGCGGCAGCCTTCCAAACAAGCCTGTATGGGCTCCTTGTGATGCAGACCTCCGTGCAGAGCAGAGGGGCCAGCTCAGCTGTTCCTGGAGTGGAAAGGTATTTTCATTTATCATCTCATAGTAAGCCTGGAAGGTGGGCACAGCAGTAATAATAGGATATCTACTATGCTTCTACCCTTGGAGCTATAGAGACTCAATACAGTCATTTGTGCAAACGTTCTTTTAACAAGCTTAAGTGGCTACATATGCAGGTTCTATTGTTACTCATGCCTTTGAAGCACTTCTCTTTGAGTTTTTCAGGGTATCGAAACATGTTCTCCAAAGCAATTAGGGCTTCCCCTTAACAAAGCCAAGGCTGGCACCTGGGTAGATGCTCTATGTGGATTTTGAAGTTTGATGTGGACTGGCATTTTTCCCTGGAGTTGAACACCTCGTTCTGAAGCTTCTCGTGGTCAAAACTTCATGTCTTTGCCTGTCTGCTACAAAGTCCACACTGGCATCCAGGCCACCCACCAGGTTCCCCTTTCCAGCCCCAAGGACACCTGTAGTTGTTGTTTGCTTTATAGAGTGAGCTGAACGGCAGCCGGGAGCAGTTTGCCAGCGTGGCTGCGTTTTCCGGGTTTCCCTGGTGCGTCAAGAGGAAAGTATCCACTGGATTCTGGGAACGGAATTCTACATCATCGAAAGTGTTTTCAGATTTTCCTGAAGCGAGGCAAATCTGACCCTATCCAGGGAATGTCCCTTTACCAGTGCCCCCGACCATGCTTAATCCTTAGATGTTAAATGTTCTTGGGAAGGGAATAGAAGCTTCAGTGGTGGGGTGAATGGTGACTCCCCCTTCTCCCTTCTCGAGCAATTTCACTAGCTCCATCAATTTTTCTGTTGTCGCCCGTTGCTCGTGTTTTCCTTTCAAGGCTTGGGACACAGAGTCTGTTCTGCAGAGAACATATTCGTTGGAGTCATTGGGCATACACCATATGAATTGTTTAGTACAGCACACCTCATCAGCTGTTAGTACGAGAACATTTTTATTTAATGGAGAGATTAAAACCTATGTGGTATGCTCACTTATTTCACTAGATTTATAACATTTCATGGTGCATATACCTCCTCAGTGTTTTTACTCCCCGTGTCTTTATTCTGGACATAAGGAACACTTTTTGGCTCCAGGTAGAAACTCTGCCCCAGGAGGATGCCACGGGCACAGAAGTTCTTGACCTCTCAGCGACTTTGTTTGAGGCTGTTCTCGTGGTGCCCTCCAACCCTCTGGGTCCTACAAAGCTAGCTTTGTATCAAGGAGTTATGAACTGCAACATTTTGAGTGATAAGAGCACTGAATAAAAAAAGTCTGATTTGGAAAGAGAGCACAGGGAGGTACCTGGAAGGGTTTGAGAGAGAAAAAGGAAGGGGTTCATGATGTAATAAGATTTAATCTCAAAAAAATATTCTTAAAAGTGCCCAAAGTAAACATGTTTCAACAATCATTCTTAGCTCAACTGTGGGTGTTGCTTGCAGTTACTCTCAGTCAGAGACTAGCATTTTTTTTTTTTTTTTAGTCAAACAAAACAAATCTAGACTGTTTCATTTCTTATCCAGGGGCTTAGTCATTTTCATCTCGGGACTCAGTGCTGTGGCCAAGGTGATGTGGTTAGAAGGAGGGTGTCATATCAAACAGTGAAGCTTCAGAAAGTGCGAGCAAAAGTGAGTCATAGAAATAGCCATCTCAGTTTCCCCTTCCTAATCAAGCTCCAAAGTGTGTTGCTGATCTAAAAGGAAGACAAAAAAGATGAGCACTGACAAGCAATGAAGCATCCATGACTTTTGGAGAGAGCTTGAGATGTGAAGGTAACGGAGATGATCTCTCCTACTGGATGCAGCTCACAGCCAACTCAGTAGGTCTATCGGGACCTATTGACTACATTCCTCTTGGAAGGGACAAAAAGAGTCCCAATTATCTCAGTATTTCCAAAATATACATATTTCTTTAGAATTGGTAACGGACCTGAGAAAGGAAACACTGAACAAAGAACTCCTGCAGGAATAAGAAAGACGCCATGATGGGAGGCGATGTAACTACTATCACGAGCTGTATCTGTAGGGGAGCTGTGATCAGAAAGAGAAACAGCATTTGACTAGGTCTCCAGCTGGGGTACCAACAAGGCGGTGGGAGACTTTGCTTGGCAGACGAGACAACGCGGACTGTGATGGTGAGTCTTGACTGCCAACTTGAGTGGACCGAGGAAGGCCTGCCTAGGAGGTTATAAAAGCACACTTCCGGGTGTGCCAGGAAAGGCATTTCCAGAGACAGCTGGCCTGAGGGATCGTAGCTAAGGTAGAAGGGAAGCCGGAAGAGAACAAAAGGAAGAGAAAGAGGAAGCCAGCAAGCATGTGGAGGCTTGATTTTTCCGGAGCACTCCTTTGGTACTGCCTCCACCCCCCACGGACAGCCGATATTAGTTTCCTCAGCTTTTTAATGAAGATCCACGATGATGACTTCCCAGGATTTCCAGGTCTCCGGTTTTGATCAGACAGTGGCTTCATCCCTGATCCCTCCTTCCAAGGCTTCCATCTTGGAGTGGACTACTATAGGTCCTTGGTATGCTCGTGGCCACGGGACTATTAAAGCCAGGCTATTCGATCCTATTTCACACGCATATGTATATTCTTTCTAGAGAACTCTGAGTAATACATGTACAAAGCTTTGGTTTGAGAGCACACAGTCACTAAAGCATTCTAAGAGCTTCTTCCATAGCTGCAAAGTAAGAGCATTATTCTTTAGAGACCCGTGCTGAGCTTTCCTCTAGAGGCATAACCACTAGTTTCTTTGTGGTTTTGCAATGGTAATAACAGAGTTACAGTACTGGATGGGATCTTATAGTAAATGAGGACACGTTATTTCTGAATTTGTTTCCTCAAATCATAAATAATCAATCAAATAAAATACCATCAGACTTGGAATTTTTATTACTTTAATTTAACAAAATACCTGTTGGTGGGCAGCATAATAATGAAAAGAGATTTACTTTGACTCCTAGCTCTGAAGGTCCAAGATCAGGAGGCTTCCTCTGAAATGGCCTTCCTGCTGCAAGAGTTCTAAGGTGGACCAAGGCATTGTTTGACAAGAGTCAGGGAATGTGTGTGTGTGTGTGTGTGTGTGTGTGAGAGAGAGAGAGATTGTGTGTGTGAGTATGTGGCTGTGTGTGTGAGTGTGTGTGAGCCTGTGTGTGTATGTGTGTGTGAGAGTGTGTGTGATTGTGTGTATGAGTGTGTGTGTGTGTGTGTGTGATTATTTTCTCTAGTCTCTCTCCCTTCTATAAAGCCATCAGGTTTTTTAATCATGAAGGCTTTACCCTAAAGACCTTATTTAGTCCTGTCATGTTCCAAAGTTTCTACCCTCTAAGTATGCCACAATAGGGATTAAGTTTTAATACATGCACCTTTGGGGACACATTCAAACCACCTCCGAACCACAGTAGAAAGTATCTTCTACTGAGATTGATGGTCCTAGTCAAGATTGGCAGTGACATGGTGGACAGGTCACTAAATGGCCTGTAAGGTGGACTCTAGTATGGAGCGGCCACAGCCAGGTCAGAAGCACAGTTGGTTAGGATACAGTGATTTCATTCCAGGAGCCCGTGTTTTAGGAGATCCTGTGGGTAAGTTGATGTCATCAGATGCCCACCACTGAAACCAAAGCAAGGGCCGTGAAGTGTTCTTTCTCCTCGTTACTCATTACCTTTCTTTTCCATTTTGGGCCATTTAGACTCTACAATGAAGTAAGAGACACGTGGGGTGTGTGAAGTGGTAACTCCCACCTTGGCCCCTGTCCTGCAGCGCCATTTCTCCCCCTGCTCTCCCCTGGCAGAATAGCCTCTGAGAAATCTCTGGGGAGTGGAGGAATAAGAAGGAATATTATGATTACATATATATTTCTTGAAGCACACAGCATTTTCTTTTCAGCCAAATTGCCCCTTCTGGGTAGGGAATACCTTTTAGTGGGACAAATTACACGCTCAACAAAACCCCATTAACTGTATAAAATCCACCCTGGTTTTCTCATCAGAGACCTCCTAGGACAGTGAATGTCTGAGATACATATTGTCATATGTAATATGTGGATAATCGGAAACACTGCTGTGGTGTTCTGGTGCCTCAGGTTCAATGCTGATGGATTCTTAATTACTTTATGAAAACCAAATAAACAGACTTTATTTTTTTTAGAATTCCATATATGAATACTACATTGGCCTCATTTCCCTTTCCCTTCTCACTCTTTCTTAACTTCATGGCCTCATGTTATTTATTAATTTTACACACATACATTGCTTTGGTTTGTAACTGTTACAGCTGGATAGGAGTATTGATTGCTTTTTTTTTTTTTAAATCGGAAAGTACAGTGAAAGCTAGTGGTCAGTGGGGCAGCTTCCAGGTCATGTCTAGCTCTGTTTCTTCAAGCCCTGTGCCTGAAACATGAGGTGCCTTCAGCAGTAGGGATTTACTTCCATTGTCTGGAATGCAACCTAGGGAAGTGGCAGTAGCCTATATGACTTTGGGAGTTCCTTACATGCCCTGACCAACAACTGTAAAGGATGATTCCCATGCCTGGTGCTGGGACTTTTGTTAGGAAGTCTATGATGGTTTTTGTGGGGCGTGTCATCCCAACTGGTATAACTTCAATTAAATTTTATATGTACATGTATGCACATACTCATATATATTGTAGGTTATTTCCATAACACGTAAAGTAATATAACTCCATGTGGCTGTAAAAAACATCCTTAGGGTTACCTACCCCTGTTCCTTACCTCACCCTTCTCCAGAGTTCCTGTACCTCCTCCAATACGATCCCTTTTTACTTTCTTTGTATTCGTGGTTATTGTAGGTTATATACTCACATATAGCCAGAGCTAGGATGGAATTGTCCTGACAATGGTTTAGAAAGCTTAGTCATTCTTCTTTATAGAAATATAAGAAAGTAAATATATTCTTGTCAGGCACTTAGAGTTGGATATAAGAAGGAGATACATTATTTTTAGTTGTGTTTTAGGCTAAAGATTAGGAGAATAATATTGTTAGGAGGAATTGGAATTCATGGGTTGGCTGATTGTTCGACTCATTGGAATTTATGGAATGGTTTCCATTCCAGATGCTGTATTCGGCCATGGAGACAAAAAGATGCTAAGGTTCTTGCTCTGCAAATGCCGCCAGTCTCTAGGAGAAGGCATGGAAGCAAATTAATGCTGCATTATGACAAGGCATCCAGTTAAGACAGGTGGGAAGGCCTAAATCATTTGGTTAGAGAAGAAAACTGTAATCAAGAAAATTTCCAAGGGGGAACAATACTTGGGTCAATAGACCAGCATTTTCTGCAGCAGCAAGGAAGGATATAGAGGTCCCACACAAAGGCAAGAGTCATGTGACACACAACATGTGAATGGAACTCTAATCTGACAGAGCTGAGGCAATGAGTTGGTGTCAGACTTCCAGTATGGGAGTCGTAGAGTAACAAAACTCGCCCCTGGAGAATAGAGAGGTGTTAGACTTCCTGAGAACACCTCATGGATGCTGGGAGACAGCATCTTGTTAAGGAGTCCAGGCTTGGCTGAAACACTTTATAGGAGTCAGGCTGGCCCTCGGCTTACAAATCTGCTTTTATGTCCCCTGTTTTATGTTCTGGAGTTTTAAGTCTTCCCTACCACACCTAACAGCTCAGTCACCGTATAAACTAAGATAGACATAGCAGGGGAGTTCAGAATGGGCCATGGAACATGTAACTGTCCTAAGAGGCATTTTATCCCTCGTAGTTACTGATTTTGTCTTATAAAAGAGATTGTAAGCATTTAACTAATTTTCATGAACAAGGTAATCCTCTGCTTGTGTGGAGAGCAGCTCTGGTCTACTACTTATTCTGTTGATCTACAAGTTGTTTTGTTGCTTGAAAGTTGAGATTTCTGTTGCAATCTTTGAAAAGTCCTAGGAAGGTTTAGTTTAGATGTGAACTCAGCAGTTAGAGAACCAAGGCTCCACTTCCTTTCTGATCATTGTTACCTAGGTGATTTTTCACAGACAACTTCAGTTCTCCACACCTTAATATTTTTCTATTAGTAACATGAGAACAGTGGTATCTCCATCCAAGGACTGCCCCATTCAGGGATTGCTTCTAGCACAACCTAAGTCAATACTATTAGACAACAGATTCTCAGTAAGTTTCCCATTGTACTGTGGTCAAATGATATGTTAGGTACCAAAGAACCAAAGCAGCAAGACCATAGGACATTCTAACTTGCAAAGTTGATAGCCAGCAGAAAGAGGTACCATGGATTTACAATCTTGCTTGTACAGAAGGTAATGTGACAGGGTTTGTCACACATTTGTGGAATTGGAGACATCATTTAACTCTCTAGACTTGTTATTTCCTTATGGCAAAGTTAGGGATAACACCATTATCCTAGTTCATTGAGAGTGATAGGATGTATCAAGCGTGAAAATCTTCAAGACTTAAGAACTTAGGTATAGAAGCCAATGCCCATAGGGTACAATTGGCGCTGAAAGGTAGTGTCACAGGTCATTCTTTTTTACACAGTATAAATTACTTTGTTTATCTCTCTTAAAGTCTTATTTTTTTCTTCTTAATAGTTTCTGTGAAACTAAGCCTGTCTTTAAACTCTGTACAGGAGACAAGGACACAGTATCTGTCTGATAGTCAGATAAAGAAATAAGAAAAAAAATAACTTTACTATTAAAAACAGAGAGTTGGTCTCAGATTTTTGTTTTTGTTTTTGGTTTTTTTTTAACCAAGGAAATGATCCTTTCCCTATAAAGCATTGTTAATTTTTAGAACCGTGTTTTTACAATTCAAAAAATTATATGAGACTTTGTGGGTATAACTCTTGACATTTACAGGAGACACAATCTCACAGCAACTCCCTGTCTTTCTGGCTCTTAATAATCTTTCCAAAATGTTCCTTGAGCCTTAGGTGCAGGAGTTGTACTATATCTTTATCCACTGGGACTCTACAACCCTGCATTTTGATTGGTTGTAGTTTTTTTTAATGGTCTGTAACATGAGGGCCAACTTGCTTGGGGTTTCTGTCCCACCCGGTACCCCACAGCCAGCAAGCCCCAAAGAAAATCACACAGAGATCTCCATAAGTTATAAAACTGATTGGCCCATTAGCTTAGGCTACTTATTAGCTCTTGTAGCTTATATGAACCCATTAATCTTATCTATGTTAGGCACATGGCTCAGTACCTTTCAGCCAGGCAGATTACATCTTGCTTCTCGGTGATCTATGCTGGAATGGGAGGGAGCTTCCTGCTTCCCAGAATACTCCTGTTCTCTTTTTTCCACCTCTACTTCCTGTCTGGTTTTCTCGCCTATACTTCCTGCCTGGCCAACCAGCATTTTATTAAAATACATGATTGACAGAATACAGATAATTCTCCCACACCAATGGTCTATTGCAAAGAGAACTTTTCTTCATGAGGGGTGAGGAGCACACTTACCTGTGAGTATAAGGACATGTATTAGATTGTAGTTAGGAATTACGCTGGTTTAATAAAACGGTGATTGTAGCTTCTTCTCCAAGATCCATGACTTCACTAGCCTCAGGTTGTTGACTAGGTGTCTAGTACCAGGCATGGTTTTCTTCTTGTTGGGCATGTCTGAAATCTTGCTAGAGAACTGTTGGTTGCTGCCAACATATGTGTGCCACTTCACCCTTAGGGTTATTGCTCCATGCTGGTCATTGATGTGGTTCGTAAGCATCATAGCTGGGTAAGACAGTTGGTTGCTTCCCTTCTTTAGAAGCTTGCATAGTGACTTCTGGTTCACGAAAGTTAGTCTTCAGGGTGGAGATCAGCCCTGGAAACATACAGGCAAGTAACACTATAATTAATATGATACAAACTGAGCAGATTACACTTGTGTATCTAGTTTTGTATATGTATACGTATATGTGTGTAATAGCAATAAACGAAAAAGGAGACCATGAATTTGAAAAAGGGTACGGAGGACAAATGGGGCAGCTTGGGAAGGAGAAGGAAGGAGGAAATTATATAATCTTGTTCTAATCTCAAGAAATAAATAATTTATACAAAAGTTATCTGGGCATTGTAAATCGGTTACATACCTCTTCAAAATGTTTCTAAGAGAATTTGTGTGCCTTTTCTGAGAAATTATGTATAGTAGTAAAAATCCCCCACGTTTTCACACCAAATCGTGTGTATTTGATATTCACCACCTCAAAGAGCAATACCCCCTCCCAGCCCCGTGCAGCAAGGAAAGAACATAGGGATTTCTAAGAAGACACTGGTGTAATTTCTGTTAACTGGAAGTGAGTGGCAGTTCTTGGAAAGCCTCCAGAATGACCTGTTTGTAACATCATTAGTTTTTTTTTTTTTTACGTGAAAAAAACTTGTTATCCCATTTAGCTACCAGAAACTTTCTATTTGCCTCATAAATCCATAAACATCAAGGGGTGTATTAAACAAAAATCTATGTCTACTTTAAATTGTTTTGAAAACCTATATTCATGTGGCTGAAATGAGACCATGCAAGTGAAAATGCATCGTAGGATAGGTGTACAGTCACTGAGTGCAGGAGGGGAATTTTAATATTGGATTCTTAGAATTTGAATACCATACTTCAAATTGAAGAGAGATGTTTTGCTTCACTTTGCATGCATGGTCAATGAGCACCTATATATATATCATACTGGTAAATGCAGTCTCAAAACAAATTTAGAAGAAAAAAAGACAAGCTGGACTGGTCTTATGTGAAAAAGCTGACTTAAAAGGAATCTAAGAACTATTCCTAGCCTAAGCCCCGAGGAGGGGCGGGTGCAGGGGAGCCTTTTGGAGCCACGTGGTCCCCCGCGATGGTAGCACACTATTCGCAGGCTTCCAATTTCACTGTGTTTCCTTCTGCTCCCAGTTCTCCATGTCCTTTCTCTCTGTCTTCCTCTCCTTTTCTTTCCCCTCTTTTCTCCCTCTCCTTTTCCTCCTCCTCTCTTCCACCCCTCTGCTTTCAAGGTCTCCCCGTGTAGCCCAGGCTAGCCTCCAACCTGAGATCTCTCTGTCTCAGCTTCTCAGAACTGGGGTGACTGGTGTGCACCCCCTGCTAAAGATGTAGGTGTACTTTTATTACAGATGCCATTGTGGTGAGGTGGGAGCTGGCAGAACACTGGTGATGACATTTACTGGATAGGACAAAGGTAGAGAAGATGATTCTGAGCGTCAGCTGTTGGGCTTGAGGAAGGTTTCCTGTAAGGAGGAATTCTTAGCAGCATTTGGGAGGATGAGCAGGAACTGCTCCAAGCTTGTTTCTTAAAACCGGAAATTCAGACTGAGCTTCGGGTCTTCATTTGGTAGGGAGAGGGTGAGAACCAGCCATAATGTTGTTACTGGAACAGGTTTGCCAGTGCATGTAGCTTCTGGAGGACAGGCATGGAGGAATAGGCTGAGGGGGTTCTTCTATGACCAGCCCTTTCCACAGACAGCAGCAGCAGCAGCAGCAGCAAAGGAGGAGGGCCAGCTGAGGATGCGCTACTCACCTGAGACAGAGGAGCAGAAGGAGATGGAACTTCCTCTTTGTAGAATACATTCCTGAAATGCTTCCACTGTAGAGCTGGGAAGTGATAGAGAACAGGGTATTTATGTGTCTGCATGAACAAGGCTCCGTTCCATCTTGTACGGTACCCGGGGAATGGGCAAAGTGGGGAGAAGTGGCAGTCTTGCTATTTTTGGAGAGTTTGTGTCTTTCTTAAGCTAGGTTTGCTTGATAGAAAAGCCAAATACTAATACTCCCAAAATGAACAATATTCTGTTCCTTTGTTGAACATAAATAAACAAATAAAATAATAGATTCTTTCAGAATAGCACAGAGTAGGGCTGTCTGCAGGAAATATAAGCCACCTGTATAAGTAAACGTATAGACATGCTGCAAAGTTAAGAAGAATAGATAAGCTCATTTAATTAAAAATGTTGTGAATTTTCATAGTTGCCTGGTTTCCTGAGAACCCCATAATGGCCCCCTCTTTCCTTGCTCTCCCTCTCTGTCGTTCACCCAACTAATCTTCCTGATCCCTCATGTTCTCCTTCCCTCCCCTTCCCCCTTCCCCAACCCACACTGCCAATTTACTAAGGAGATCTTTTCTATTTCCTCTTTCCAGGGGGATGCATGTATATTCCTCTCAGGGTTCTCCTTGTTTCCTGTCTTCTCTGTGGACTATATTCAGGTTATCTTTTGCTTTATGTCTAATATCCACTTATAAGTAAGTACACACTCTGTTTGTCTTTCTGTGTATGGGTTACCTCCCTCAGGATAGTTTTTTCTAGTTCCATCCATTTGACTGCAAATTTCAAGATGTCATTGTTTTTGTTGTTTTTTTTTTAAACCACTAAATAGTACTCCATTGTCTAAATGTACCACATTTTCTTTATCCATTCTTCTACTGAGGGGCAGCTAGGTTGTTTCCAGGTTCTGGCTATTGTGAATAATGCAACTATGAACATAGTTGAGAAAATGTTCTTGTAGTATGAGAATCTCCAGAAATCCACAAGAATGACCTCAGCTAAGAATCTAGGCAATAGTGGAGAGGGTACCTTAACTGCCCTTTCCCTGTAATCAGATTGATGACTACCTTAATTGTCATCATAGAACCTTCATCCAACAACTGATGGAAGCAGAGGCAGAGATCCACAGCTAAGCACTGGGCTGACCTCCTGGAGTCCAGTCATAGAGAAGGAGGAGCTATGTTATGAACAAAAAGACCAAGACCATGACGGGGAAACCCACAGAAACAACTGACCTGAACAAGTGGGTACTCACTGACTCTGAACTGACAGTTGGGGAACCTGCATAAGACTGAACTAGGCCCACTGAATGTGGGTGACAGTTGTGTGGCTTGGGTAGTTTGTGGGGCCCTAGTGCATGAACTGGCTCTTTGGAGTCCATTCCCTGTGGAAAGATACCTTGCTCAACCTAAATACAGTGGGAAAGGCCTTGGTCCTGCCTCAAGTGATGTGACAGACTTTGTTGACTCTCCATGGGAGGCCTCACTCTCTCTGAGGAGTGAATGGGGGTTGGATGGGGAGAAAGTGAGGGTAGCAGAAGGACCAGAGGGAGAGGAAAATGGGATTAGTATGTAAATTAAGATTGTTAAAAAATGTTATTGTGATTGAGTGGAGCATATCTTTAATCCCAGCACTCAAGAGGCAGAGGCAGGTGGATCTCTGTCAGTTCGAGGCCAGCCTGGTCTACAACCAGGACAGCCAGGGCTACACAAAGAGACCCTGTCTTGAAAAAAACAAAGAACTCCCAATAGATCAGTCCCACTGTCTCCGTGGGTGGTTGCACCCCTCTTGGTCCTGACTTCCTTGCTCATCTTCTCCCTCCTTCTG
>NC_022016.1:26905989-26909759 GCF_000317375.1 Microtus ochrogaster
AAAAGAAAAAAACAAAGAACAACGAAAAATATTATTGTGAGCATAAAGGGGTGGCTTAGTTGGTACATACTTGCCTTGCAAGTGGTGGGGTCTGAGTTTGGTCCTGGTACCCACATAACATAGCTGTTAGTATTCAGGCATCTGTACTGGCCTGCCCTTGGGGTTTTGACAGGATATGTTCTCAGCTGCAGCCACTAAGAGCACCTCCTGTGCACATTCACTATGTTCCCTTTTAAAATGGCCCTGCCCACCTCCCATCTCTCTCTGTCTGTTCCTTTCTCTCTCTGCCTGTCTCTCTGTCTCCCGCATCTTTCTCTGCCTCTCTCTTCTCTTCTGCTCCTGTTCCCAGAGGCCAGTCTCCCCCTCCCCCTTTTTATGTTCTCTTTTCCCTTAATAAAAACTCCTCCATGTGAGTTCTGTCTCACGGCGTCTTTCTCTCTTGAGCTGCTTTTTAAGTTACAGCAATAGCCGTGCGTGGTGGTACACACTTGTATGTAGCCCCAGCTCTGGGTAGGCAGAGACAGGGGGTCCTGGGGTTCACTGGCCGGGCAGTCTAGCCAATGAGAGACCCTGTCAAGAAGGCTGATGACATTCCTGAAGATGACCCCTAAGGCTGCCCCTTGGCTTCCTTACACACAGAAACACTCATGTCCATATAAAGCTGTTGTGCATATTGAAGATATACACCACGAGAGTACGAGATTCAAGGATGTAGTAAAATAGTTAACAGAGTGAAACAAATTAACATTTCACATAGCTGCCCCTTTTTTCTCCCCGTGGTGAGAACAATAATTAGCTCATTTAACAGAAATCCTGACTACGGTGCATTGCCGGTGGCAGTGGTCCTCACACTCTATGTCAGACTTTAGTGCTGTTGCTTTTAGATAGACTGATTTGTTTCTTCTTGACCCCCATTGCTCCATTTCTGTCTCTCACCTTGCCTGCAACCATTTTTCTATCTATAAAAATATTTCTCCTTTCGCAGAGAGAAATCAAAATAAAATTTTTAGATTCCCCATATAAATGAAATTATGCAATACTCCTATTAGTTAGACTGATTTAATTTTAGCATACTTTTAATATATTTCACTTATATCAATATCTTTAAATTATCTATTTAACATATAGCAAATATAAAAATATTGAAATGTTTTGCATTCTTCTCACATGCATATTTAATATCTGGGCTATTATTGTCCACTTATAGTTTGTGTCAGAACATTGGATTGCTACTAGAAATAGCTTCACACCTGGAAAACGGAATTCATGTATTCTGATTGTTTTCAACATACCTAAAGGTTTTACAATAACTGAACGTCAGTTTAATATAAGTAATTAGGTAAAATGAAAACGAAATTTTAATCTCTCACTTCTCTTAGTCATGATTCCAGAGAAAGGCCTTTGTTGAAACTGTATTTGACTACAAAAATGGAAGAAAAATAGTCAAAATCATATTTTGTTCATTCTTAGCACTTTTTTTCTGAGATGTTTATGAGGCAGGGATTTCATAGGTAGTTGTGTTGTGAAGTTCTGGGCATAGCTACGGAGTGCTTTAGCCTATCACATGCTCCACTGCTAAGTAGCTATCTGATATTTTGTTTCTAAGAAGAATGAGACATGTTTCTCTGGCCTGTTGGGTCTTGCAGAGGATGCTTTGGGGAAACCAATGGACCCTCTAAATAATGTATTTCTAGAACTTGAATGGGTCTGGTCCTTCTTTATGTTCTAATTTCTATCTGTTTTTCTTAATTGTGGTATCTTAGACAGGTTGTTATTAGACACAGCACTTGACTGTCTTGATGCTTCTCTTGATGTCATTGCTAACTTGGGATATTTTCTTACTTTTTAGGTTTTGCATTTTTCTTCCTGCCAGGTTTGGTAGCTGTTAGTCATTTCACTTATATCAAACCTATCAGTAATTGAAATACCCATTTCTCCTTTTCCTGTACAAGTGTGAGTAGTTTCATAATGCTCTCTGAAACACCTCGGTTTAAAAAAAGCAATCAAAAAGCTCTTTACCCACTGTCCTCCACCCCCCAGATACTTTTTGAAGCAGTTAGGCCTGTCTTTACCTGATATGGCAGTTAAAGCTGTGTCACAGTCATTTGGGACAGGAGAGATAAAGGGACTTAAAGAATCTGGGGGTGTGTCTCAAAATCCAGTAAACGGCAGATCTTATTAAAACTCGGCCAGATCAGAAGAAAGTTCAGGGCTTTCCATTTCTATTAAATTCTTGTAGGCTATATATGTATATAAAATTATTTTATTATTGTATTTTTTTGTGTGTAGTATGAGTGTTTTGCCTATGTGTCTGTGTGTATATCACATCTGTGCCTGGTAGCAGGAAAGGACACTGGACCTTCTGGAACTCAAGTTACAGACAACTGTGTGTTCGTTGCAAAGAGTCTTTAGTCTGGCTCAAAGTCCCTGATCTCCACTACATGCTGGATGCTGGGTCCCCACTAGGACTCTTCCTGAATATCCCACTGGCTCCCTGTGTTGTAAAGATCCTGCAGCTTTGGGTGTGTGGGTCAGATCCCTTCACGTGCTCCAGGAGATCATAGATGGGGGTGGATGTTTGGACAGGCCAACTCATAACTCTGGATCTGGGCCTGGGAAGCTGTAGGGTTGGTCTCCCATCCTTACAATTTCATGGCTGGCTCACCTACACCTTTGCTAACAGGGTTGGCTCTATTGTGTTGCCCTGGTGAGGTGCAGGGCCTGCTCTCCTAAGGGTTGCTGCTGGTGGGAATCAGGGGTTGGTCTGCCACTCTTATGACCACAAGACCAGCTCTCCCACCTGCCTCTATTGTTGATGGGAGGATGAGGGAGTCACTTCTTCCCTGCCCCTGTTGCTACAAGACAGATGGTAATGGGGCCAGCTCTCTTATGGTCACAGTTTTGGGGATGACTCTCCCATACCTGTGCCAAGAGTGTTGGCTCAATTGTGCTGCTTTATATATTAAGTAATCAATTCAGTATATTACACATGCTTTATTTCTTGTAATAAAATCCTTTTTGTACATTTTCTTCCTGTGAGGTGGGTGTGCATTTTTCTTTTCTGTAACCCTGTCCTGAGAGCCTTTAAAATCTTAGCCAAAGCTTTTGTATGCAGTGTTTTTGAGCTCCCATTTCCTTCAGGGACGTGTATAATCTTGGGGTTTCCCCATGATCTGGTGAAATGAAAAGCATTAATGATTGGTGTAAATTTTTTCTAACATTGTTTGGATCCTATGAGAGACCTGGGGAAAACCACAGCGTAGAAGCCTTCTTGGGGAGGCAGCAACACAAATACCAAAGCCTTGGACAGTCACCAGAAAATCTTTCTAGTTTGCTGTCAGATTTTCTTTTTGTAATTTTCTTTCATTCATTTTGTCAAAATTCAAGAGATGAACGAATAGCACCAAAATTAGAGATCATTTAATTTCCTTTCAGGAAAGCTGGAAGAGGGTGAGATTGTCCCCGTTTTTGGCAAGGAAAGGATTTGTGGAGCTTTTGTAAGGCTTGGTGTGATCCATACAATTTATATCCTCAGACATTGACCCCAAGCAAGGTCAAAGTGCTTTTGTTTTCATAGAGTACAAATTTGCTCCAGATTCACTTACTCTTTGCTTCTTTCCAATGCCCATGTCAACATTTAACATTCTTCTTAGATACCCTTCTTCATTGTCACAGCATCTATCTATCTATCTATCTATCTATCTATCTATCTATCTATCTATCTATCTATCTATCTATCTATCTATCTATCTATCTATCTATCATCTATC
>NC_022016.1:26909859-26911948 GCF_000317375.1 Microtus ochrogaster
ATCTATCTATCTATCTATCTATCTATCTATCTATCTATCTATCTATCTATCTATCTATCTATCTATCTATCTATCTATCTATCTATCATCTATCTTGCTTCTTAATCATGGGTTCATCAAGCCCCATATTGCATTCGTTAGACTTCCTAGAAAACTAACTGCCAGAGTGTCTTTTTAGTAATCTAGACACCTTTGATGAAGTTTCAGTACAGTCATCTAGGGCTGCATTCTTTCCAGAAATGAATCTGCCTGAATCTGCCTATTCACTAAAGGAAAGTAGACAGCAGGTGGAGGAGCCAGGGGCCCACACTGCAGCTCTGAAAAGATCCCTTTGGGGTACTCCCAGTGTCTCGGAGGTGGTGCTGGGTGGCTAGGCAGAATGCATGAGATGTCGGGGATGTCTGGCTGTATGAGGTCAGAGGCAGAGCCCTGTTTGTGTGTGTAAGACTGCGTTTTTTCCCCCTCGCCTGGTGGTAATGTTGCAAGAACAGACTTTCCCCTCCTTGGCTCCCTGGGGTAAAATGGCTGCCAAGGTATTTTGGAACAGAAACTGAAGAATGTTCTGGCCACTACAAGACAGTAACAAGGGTCCTTTGATATTGTCTGTGTTCTCTGTGATCAAGCTGGCATCTGTTTTCTTCTTAGGTTCTGAGATGTCATAGGCTATTACTGGCTTGTGACCTGACTGTTTCTTTGGAGGGTATACTGTGGGAGTTGACTCCTATTTGGATTGGAAGGCATGAAGGAGCAGCTTTTTACAGAGGAGTTCTCGGGGAGTCCACCAGGGAGGAGGAGGAAACCAAACACAGTGGGAAACATTTAACAATTAAAACCAGCCCTTGCCTGTGTGGTCCTGTGATTTACAATATCACTTTGTGGAAATGGACGGTTGGGAAGAGCCTGACAGCCTATAGAACCAAAGACCTGTTATAGCCTGGTCTACAAGGCAGTTAAGAAAGTGACAAAATCTTCAGGAAGGATGTCAAGGATGAAATTAAACAGCTACGATGACCGCAGGTCACCAGACTTCTGGACCATAGCATTGCAGTTACATGACTGAGAAAATAGGACGCTTGGCTAAGCCCAGCCCAGAAACAGTTCCAAAATGTGTTATGATTTTCCAGGGAGCAAGCACTTTTTATTCATTTTAAGTCAAGTTTTTATTATCTTTCAATATGAAAATATTTTTAATATCTGTAACTATGAAAATGTTTTGAATAAAACCCACGTTTCACAATTCAATATATAATTATAAAATGAAAAATATCATTTTATATTTGCCTAATCTTCTTTAAAATATAAAATATGGGGGGTTGAGAGATGGTTCAGTGGTTAAGAGTGTGTACTATTCTTACAGAAAACCTGAATTTTATTCCCAGAACCCATGTTGGATGGCTCACAACTGCTGTAATACCAGCTCCAGGGTTCCAAAAGCACCTATAAATACACACATAAAAACAAACAAAAATAATTATTATTTGTTATTTTTATACCCTAAAAATACCTTACATATCTTAATAATATATAATAGGATATATTCTATATACAGTTACATACAATTATAATATATTAATATATAAATATATGTTATAATATACAACACAATACATATTAATATATAACACACATATTTTTACATATAAATATATCCAATAAGTCTTCACAAAACAATAACAAATGTATAAAATGTCAATAAACAGAAAAATTACCTCTGTTCCCACCACTCAGAGTCAACCACTGTTCATAGTGTGGCATAATATTTCCTTTTAGTTTTCCTCTTATATGTATGTATGTATGCATGCATGTATGTATTTATGTATCCCTGCCTCTTGACAAAGTCTCACTGTGTATCCCTTGAATGGCTTGAAACAAACTATGCAGACCAGGCTGGCCTTGAATTCATAGAGATTCACCTACCTCTACGTCGAATGCTGGGATCAAAGGCATATGCCATCATTCCTGGAATGTACTGTTTCAACCAAAACCATAATTTTTTCTAGATTTACACTTTGTCATGTTTGTAATCTTCCTTCCTTCCTTCCTTCCTTCCTTCCTTCCTTCCTTCCTTCCTTCCTTCCTTCCTTCCTTC
>NC_022016.1:26912048-26940067 GCF_000317375.1 Microtus ochrogaster
CTTTCTCTTCCTCCTCTTTTCCTTCCTGCTCTTCTTTTTATTGGGCATTTCTGCCTCTAGTGTGAGGCAGTGTGACAGGTATTTGTCACCTACCTGACCTTGTGGAGCTATCATGGTAGTTGTAATGTCTACTTTTGTGAGCTGTGACAGCATTTACTTATTCCTGTTTCATTATGTGTTGTTCCATATCTTGTTGAGTTTTTTTTTTTTTTTGTATCTTATGAAGAATGAGGCATTATATCTTGAGGATTTTGGAATTTTGGATTAATTATCTAGACTTGATTCTCTGGAAAGTTCTTCAAAACCTAGTGGATTTGTGGAAGAATTCCTGTGTGAGTTGAAAGGATGGAGTTAAGTATCTGAAATGGTATATCCAGCCTTTAGTTGACACTTGAGGCATTAAGTTCTTCTGAGCTTAGGGTCCACATGTAATCTACAAGATCAGTCCTGATTAGGATTGAGGAAAAAGAATCTTAGGGTGTAAAGATATAAGTAGGGTTAGGAAATAGCTCAATCCTAGCTAAGCTTATATGGCCCAGAATTTGCTTCATAGTACTGTAAATAGGGAAAGAAATGTGTAATAGTTTCACTATGAGCTCTGTGTACTATTCAAACTAACTCAGAAAATTCAAAGAAAGGCCCATGCTCATTGAACCGCAACTCCCACCCCCTCAGAGGTCCTGTCTGGAGGTACACTTCCCAGCTGCACAGTCTCAGACATATCTGTTCTTCTGTCCCCCGACTACTCTAAAGCTCAATTTTCTCATGTGGAATCCAGTGACCTCTTACAGTGTTGCGACTTTTAGAGGAGAAAATATAAAAGAACAAACAGAATGGGTGGATTCATAACGGATGCCCAGTGGAAGTCACAGCCATCCTCCTCCTTGCTGCTGTGGCTGCCTCTATCTTGATAATCTGTCTACCACGGCTTTTGTGCTGCTGTTCCCTGTCCTCTACACACTCTCAGCCATTGGTTGTGTCTTGCTTCAAACACAATGTATTTTTATAGAATCAAATATTTTACCTTCTGACTTCTTAATGCTGTGATCCAGCAGACTTAACAGTTCACCAAAGACGGCATCTCTTTAGGCTAGCTTCCAGTTCATTTCTTCTCCTGGATGGCTTATGATATGTTTATGATATGATATGTTCCATATAGGCCAGCCTTACTGAAGCTTCCATTTTTTCGGTTCTAGTCTTAATGGCTTGCTTGTGCCTTTCTCTTTTTACTGACTTGCTTGTTACAGCATGTCTGGAAAGCAATGATCTGTCTCTACACAATATCATTGTTCTTTTTCTAACAATAGCAAAGATGACTGCTGGCGGAATACCTCTTTAGTGCTGGGCACACAAGTCTACCAGGGTCTTCAGCCTCAAGGGGGAATATAATTTTCTTCTTCTATGGAGCATCATGGTGTGGTTCATAGACATCAAGTAACAAGCAGGCTCACTTACGTGGAAAGTGGCAGAACGAAAGTTGAAGCTTCATTGCCAAGCACTGCACTATAGTGTATAATGTAGGAATGGCTGGCAAACTGTTTAATCTTTTATATCTGTCTGATCTTATACTAGATACTGGCTTAATCAAGACTCAGAACTTTACTTTAGGAAGCAGTATATTATATATTAAAACAACCGGTTCATTCCATGGTTCACACCTAAGATCTGCCAGATTATATGCCTAGCCGAATGGGGATATTTATTTTAACTTGGCTTATCCTCTACCCCCACTGGGATTTACTCAAATGCCAATTAAGTAGAGTCAAGTGCCCCATGTCTCACAGAAATCAATATCATCTCTGTGTTTCATTCAGAAACCAATATTAAATAGGTGCTAAGATTTTTCTCTTCATACTCAGCCTAGTACTGTACTCTCAGCAGAAGTGAGTCTTTTTGTAATAGAGGCTAATTAATACAAAGACCCACAACCAGCCAAGGGGCAGAGAGTAAGAGACTATTCAGTGGTCAACTTGATTGAGAGGTCTGTATCATAGCCTTTCCACCCCAAGGCTCAGGCATCATAGCAGGAGGAATGGGAGCAGAAAAATTGTAAGAGTCAGAGCTAGTGAATGTCTGTAGTGAAACAGTATTTGCTAGGCATGGCAAGGCTGTTGTACACATGAACTCACAGTGGCTGGGACTGTAGGCGTATGACTCACACAAGAGCAAGCCAGCAAAATCTCAGTATGGATTGGGAAGAAGCCTCATGAAATTCCCTTCTAGGTGAGATGCTAATGTCAAGTAATGGCTGTCGGAGGAAGGAGACTGTTGTCCATGTCGAGAGGTCACCCATGCTCCAATAGATGCTCCTACACTTATGTACATACAGGCAGAGCTAAATGGGTCTTAAAAGATAGAACACATGAAGTTTCGAGGGAAAAGTGGTGGGGGTGTAGGAGAGGATTTGGAAGGGAAGAAATGGGAAGGGCATTTGATCACAGCATGTTTATACACATATGTGAAATCCACAAACAATAAAAATGAGTCACATACCATTATCAATATTTATTTGGATCAGTTCATAGATTTATACAAGCAACCTTCTAAGGTAAAATTTATTACCTTTATGCCTTAGAATCTGAAGTTTAAATAAAGAGACTTAGGGAGGTTATATAAGTTGTCCAAGGTAATGCAGAACCAAAGCATTAAGCCATGTTTTGTTTTTTTCTTTTTGACCGAATTGCACATGGTAGGAAAAAATCCTACCCCTAAACTACATTATTAGTCTTTGAGCCAAAGCAATTGGATCCAAGTGTCTTTTGGACTCAGAGCTTTTGGGCATTCATGGTGTCTCTTGAATCAGTGAATTTCTATATACAGTATGACTTAAGACTAATACATTTTCTGCAGAGTAATTCCAGATTCTGTCCAAACATAGAAAAATTCATGTTGAAAATGAGGTCAAGGCCTTTTTGATAAGTGGGCTACTTTAAAAAATCATACTTAAGTGACTTTTCAAGGATTGGTATGATTGGACTGATCAAAGCACCTCCCCAACTTTATCAGCACCATATGGGTCATCTACATTTTTTTGTACTCTCAAAACGGGCTGGAGAGAGACGTGACACTGGGTTCTGTTTCTGCGTGCTTTGCCTCCAGACCACTGCCCCCACCTCTCTCTCTGTGTATGGTGTGTATGTGTATGACACGTTTATATGTGTGTACACAGGTGTGTGCAGGTGTGCATGCACATGTGTGTGTGTGTGTGTGTGCATATGAAGTACAGAGGTCTAAGCTGCTTATCTCCCTCAACCGCTCTTGAATAAGCTAGGAAATAGCAATGGAAGTAGGGTCCCCGGCTGAACCAGAGCTCACTGACTTAGTTAAGCGGGCCAGCCAGGGAGGTCTAGGGATCTGTTCTTGCTTCCTCAGCCCTGGGATTACAGATGCGGGCTTCCAGACAAGCTTTTGAATGGGTACTGGGGAGTCCAAATTCAGGTGCTCTTGGTTGTGTAGCAAGGCTCTAAACAGAACCCTCTCCCCAGGCCCTTCCTATAAGCTGTGGAGGAATATTTACTTTGGCACTGATTATAACATGAGCAATTGGTAGCCTAGGTAGAAAAGATGTTTCAATACCAATGCTGATTTTTTTTTTTTTTTTTTTTTTTTTTAGTTTTAAAAAAAAAGATTTTTTTTTTTTTTTTTTTTTTTTTTTTTTTAGTTTTAGATAAGTACAGACATCTGCTATCTTTTCTTGGTAACACTGGCAAGCATGGGATGCACTAGTAAGAAACATGCCGGTCATTACGAAGCCTGGCTGGTTAAGTTGATGTGCTAAAGGAAATCGCATTCTTTTTCATATGACGAATCATGCAGGTGAAACTGAGTGGCACCATCTGGGCCAACAGCTATAGCAACCGTACTTAATCTCCATCAGTGACAGATGGCTAAGATAACGCTGACCCAGATGACGGCTCAGGCTGCACTGCCTCGGAATTCTGGTTTGAGGCAACAGACATGCAGATACAACGATGGCTTTTCCAAACGTAACAGGGTAAGACTATCATCACTTTAATAATCCTCAGTAAACAGTTGCTTGCTAACCTTCAGGAGAACAGCAGCTTCTACCAGTGTTTAAAATATTTGGGCTATCCTATATTCAGGCAGAAGGATGTCTATCAGTAAGAGTTGGGTGCCTGACTTGCCTCAAGCATATACAAGTGAGAGTAAGTGAAACTTACCCAACTGGGAAAAGGCAGTCTTAATGTAAAGGTGTGTCTCTCCAGTCCAGCCCAGCCCTGGCCAGGGAGGTCCTTGTTCTTTGGGTGTGCCTGTTTATCCCTACCACACCTACTCCTGTTCTGGCTCCACACCAAAGAACACAAGTACTCCCATTTTCTTTAGATGTCTGGGTGTCTTGGGATTGCTGGCAGTCCCTCACCTCCTTCCCTTCCCAGTGTGTCCAGATAGGTGCACAGTCTCTTGTTTATTCAATTCCTGGCACATAGTAGATGCTTAATGCCTACTTTTTTTCCTGGATTTGAATTTGACTTTTCTTTTTATCCATGTGTCTTAGCTCCACTCTTTTAACTCATAACCTACATATTTTTGTCCTTCAGAAGTGTCTGTACAAAAACCCAATAAGCAGAACCGTCCAGTGAAGAGATCCTAGATCTTGGGGTCAGAAAGGCCTGAAGTCAAATTGCCACTTGACCACTAGCTGCCATTATAAACTCTAGTAAGTTACTCTTCAGTTACCAAGCCCTGTGGTCTTCATTAGTCCTTTCTAGTAAATCAGGATGTCACTAAGGCAATTTTGGCTATTACTTTCCTTTTCTGGGGGGTGGGGGAGGTTAGGCAATCAACACTTGATTTAGTATGAATGTGGAATGCAGCCTTGCTTAAGAAACGGGAGGAAAAAAATATGGGAAACTTTGGGTTAGTTTCTCTTGGTCTTGGAACAAAGCAAAACACAATGATTCCTAATTTCTTGAATCTGGTCAGTTTTGGTCATCATTGCGTTAGAAACGATGTCTTGGAAGATATCATAAGACCCTGTAGAGACAAGCCTGACGGACCCGCTGACAGGACATGGGAGGATGGCAAAAAAGAGGGTAAGAACCTAGGTCCTTTGTTAAGGTCGCTGCCCCTCTGCCCCAACTGCCCCGCTGGCCATGGAGATGGTTCTTACTGTCTGAGCTATTGTTAACTGCTTTCTGTTATGAGCATCTGAAAGCACACCAACATCAAGAACAGTTTGTACTGTTTATGCTTTCTCTTCAGAGATGCTGCATAGAGATGCCTGCTGCTAGCTATAAATATTTGTCCTCAATAAACTGAATTTTCCCCCAAATGTCAACTCTCCTCATGAGCAAATTGTCCTTGCTTTCACCAAGTTTCTTTAATTTATCAGCTACTTTGTGATTTTATCCTGTCCTTGTACCATCTGTACTAAAAGTATTATCCTTTTTTATTTTACTAATATTAATGTTATCAAAATTTTGAAATGAATACTATCCCATAATAACAAAGAAGAAAAATGAACAACTCTCACAAACATAAATTTACAATTTTATTTGATAGTTACATATCTTGTTACTATGTAATAGTAAAAAAATCACTTATATTTGCACCAGATTTTAGCAATGTAATTGTAGTTTCGAAAATTTTGTTGTGTGTTTCTTTCTATATGTGAATTTTAGCTCATGCATAGTTTCAAATTCAAGATATGAAAATGCAATGAGACATTTAGTATTTTTTCTTTTTGAATCTATTTCAGTAACATAATAACTTCTAGACTCATCTATTGTCCTTCAAACGTCACCTTATTTTTATAAATTAAAAGGAGTTTATTGTCTTTGAGAACTGCATACATTGTATTTTGATCATATTTACCCCCCCCCTCCTCCCAGATCTACTCCCCCACTCCAATACCTACCCAGCTTCATGACTTCATTTTTAAAGAAACTCACGCAGTCCCAATAGCGCTATCCATTTACTGTTAGGTGTGTGAGCATCCTCTGCAGCGTGCTAGACCTCCCAGGGCCACAGGCTTAAAGATAGGTAACTCTGCCTCTCTTGGCAGCCGTTAGCTCCTATGCATTCAGTATCATTTCTATAATTTGTTATCCCCTTTCATTTGTAAATTAGACACACTTATTTAAATAGGAACTTCCTGTTTTACTATAGATGGAAAGCCAGTATCATTTGTCTTTCAAGGAAGATCATCATCAAAAGAAATTCCATGGGCAAATTATTCCTCTCTTGTCAGATAAAATTATCTGTGAAGACTGAGGCTGGTCTTACTATCAAAAAGAGTGTGGCAGACGTGGTAAAATTATTTCACTACCAATTAGGCCTATTTGTTTTCCATAATCAGAAGAACTAAAAGAAACTGTCCAAGTGGAGTCCCTTACTGTTTAAATGTGTCTAATGTCATGTCAAAGTCATCTAAAGCCACCCGGTAGCCCACGAGTGATCCCCTGCTGGGACACGAACTGCCTTCCCGCAGACTCCTTTGCAGAGCCCCTTGTCCCAAGCCGTACCTGCTAGGGTGAAGTTCAAAGGGACCCCCCACCCCAGGAGAAGAGACAGCCTAGGAAACAACCAACCCTTCATTGCTCAGATTATGGAAGGTCATGGAAGCAGTATTGCAATTTATACCTATATGTACTTTATACATATCCACATTATACATATACACCATGTATGCAAGGAAAAAAAATAGCCATTTCTGATTCTCTGCATTTCAGTAGTGTTGAAGTCTGTGGACTCATATGACCCAATGAGAATTTCTGATAAACTATAGCTTTTTTTGCTCAGGCAAAAGCATGACTGCATTCATAGATCTATGATCACACATACACTGCTATAGAGATATGATCATACATGTGCACACACGGAGCTTTCACAGCTCAGAAGTTTAGAGCTCTAGATAGCAGTCTGTAAATTTCACATGTACAGTTTGGTTCAGTTCACCGAAAACTGTGGTTGGATGTAAAACATGGGTTTTGAACGCATCTGTCAATGACTAAGAGTGGTGTGTTAATTTAAATGTGCTAAATTGGAGCACCCCTTTCCCCTCCACGGCTGCTTTGAATCGATGTAAGTTTCCCTGGTACTGCCTTCCGAGAGGCTCCAAGAATGAGGTCAAACTCTATAAAAGGAAAATCGACCAACCCTTAAAGCCATCCTCGTGAACTTTAAACACCACTGCATGTACCTAGTAAAATTGTCTCTGGGCACGCTGACTCCCAGGCTTGGGTGGAGTTCACATGGGTTGTTTTGCTAAAACAAACAAAAATGACTGCGAACATTGGATTGCTTTTGTCTGAACTCGAGTGTCCGGATGGTTCAGCATAGTAGTGTGCTGCATACCTGTTTGTCAAACCAAAGAGAAACCCAAATAGACACTTACTCCTTACAGGTGGACGCATAAATTCCACATGGTTGTAATTTGTGGTGGTCCATTTGCTCTTCAAAACCACCCCACACATTTTCCAGTCCAACAATTCTTCCTTTAAAAGGCATGGGATGAACAACAATGTTAACTAGACCATTTTAATCTCTAATTTAAAAAGATATCTTAAAATTCAACTGTAGATTTAATAAGACACACTCTCATTTCCAGAACAAATTTCATTTAGTGTATGAAACTAAAAATCATAAACTGAATATATTTCTCAAGTTTTTAATTTAAATTTATCATTATATCGAGATAGTAATTAATTTCAAGCAATTATTGATGGCTAATTCAAATTTGAAAAAAAGTTTGAGTTAAAAGTAGTGAAACATACTATATGCATGTATGAAATTCTCAAACAAGAAAAACATAGTTGAAAAATATCAAAAACTGATCATTTTAACAGGACATAATCTTTTGCACAGCAGATTTTAGAAAAATAGCATAAAAATTGTACAGCAGGTCACAGACTCATTACTTCAGTGAAACGCCTTGTTTTACATTAAGATCTACCCAACAGTTTTCTTCAGTTTCATGTTTGCTCATTCATGACTTGGCCAAAGACATATCAAAATTACCAAATGTCTCAAAATGTTTTCTAGTCAGGCAGTGATAGCACACGCCTTGAATCCCAGCCCTCGGGAGGCAGAGACAGGTGGATCTCTGTGAGTTTGAGGCCACCTGGTCTACAAGAGCTAGTTCCAGGACAGGCTCCAAAGCTACAGAGAAACCCTGTCTTAAAAGAAGAAGAAATGTTTTCTAATGCCAGTAAGAATGAAGTTAATGTACTTTACTGAGTTTTGAGCTTCATTTTGTCTCTGGAAGGGTCTTAGATTTAATGTCTTAATAATACCATGAATTCATAGTAGCCACAAATGAAATATGAAAATTTCATTACTTTTATCTTTGAAAATTATTTTTTCAAGAGCACACAAAAATTAGCTAAATTTAGTCAAGATGGGCATGTTACAATGATTTGGGCACATAATTTGTTGTCAATTAAATTATAATATTGCCTTTGTGGCCTATAAAAATGTAAACTCAGTTGCTTAACTTAAGGAGTGGGTTATCTGTGCCAACATTTTCTCTGCTGATGTTGGAGATAGAAGGTGAACTTTGTGAAATGCTTTAAGCCATTTTTAATGAATATGTGGGAATGTGATTTTAGCAAGACAAGATGAGCCCCTTTGGGTTATAGAAAATACAAAATCATTTTCTCTCATTTAATGATCAAAATGTTTGATGTGACCATGCACACACAGTGTTTGTTGCACAGGTTGGAGGTTAAGAATAAGCGACATGAGGTAATAAGAATAGGCTGAAAGCTCTTTTTAGGAATCTAGCCAGGTGGTGGTGGCGCATGCCTTTAATCCCAGCCCTCAGGAGGCAGAGGCAGGCGGATCTCTGGGAGTTCTGAGGCCAGTCTGGTCTACAAGAACTAGTTCCTGGACAGCCTCCAAAGCTACAGAGACACCGTCTCGAAAAACAAAAACAAACAAACAAAAAGAAAACTCAAAATCACTGAAATCATTATTCTTAAGAGCATATAATGTATACATGTCTATGTATATGTGTACATGCATAATTATAAGCAATAGCTTTTAGTATTGATTGTATTCTCAGTGATTAAGCTGTGTACCGTTTACACGAGTGCTTCAAATTGGTGATCAAGCACAAATGTTCCCTCAGAAATAATCTCCTTAAAGCAAGAGTCAACCTTAAATTTCACTCATGATTCCATCTAGATTTTTCAGAAATCATTTTAGTTCAGTTCAGTAATCATAGAGTGAGTGTCTTAGTGTGTAGTCCTGGGCTACTAACTTACACTTACCTGAGAGCCAGCTTAAGGTCTAGACTTCTGAGCCTCTGAGCTACATCCCTTTCCCTGTTAGCTGAAATTTCGGTAGGTCCAGCGTGGCTCACACATTAGAAGCCTGGAACTATCGCCCTAGAGGTACAGTCTGGAGACTTCATTTCTCTCACTCGAGGAAGTAGTGAATAGCTTTCCCGTCTCCATGGTCCTGGAAAACTGCTGTTTCCGTTTTCTTTTTGTGTTTTAATGGGGAAGGGAGAATTGAGCTGAAACGTTGTAATTCCTCCAAGACTCCGTCATCTTCCTTTTCATCAACATTGTCATAGTTGCTGTCTCTTACTGAGCATTTACCGTATGTCAGGCTCCACGCGAATCGCCTTGCAAATGTGATCTCATTTAATCCCAACAGTGGGTTTTATGATTGATAGAAAACAGGAGCTCCAGTTCATACAGCTCCCTCAGGACCCAGCGGGACGCCAACTTTATAACTCTCAGGGATGGCTCTTCCATGGCTGTGATCACCTGAACATAGGAGGACCAGCGGGGTGGAGAGAGGACATTGGTTGTGTGCTCTCAGCCAGCCAAGTACTTCACATTCATGGCTGTTATTTATTTCATGCAAGAAGCCATGTTTTGGGGCTGGAGAGATGGCTCAGCGGTTAAGAGCACTGACTGCTCTTCCAGAGGACCTGGGTTTGATTCCCAGCACCCACATGGCAGCTCACAACTGTCTAAAAATGTAGTTCCACGAGATCTGACACCTTCACACCAACAAACATAATAAAGTTAAATAAAAAAAAAGTTAAAAAAAAAGAAGCCATGTTTCTGCCTTCCTATTACAGTGCTTAAAGCTGGGCTTCAGGACCTTGAACGTTCACCCAGAGTCACCTCACTGCTGATGGAAAAAGCTCTTATTAGGGTAGGGACCCAGCTCTCACTAGGGTAAATTCGAGGGATATTGCTTTTCTCCCTTCTCCATTAAACCCAAGTTTTCGGCTAAGCTTTCAGTCATAAAACTATATGATTTATGGCAAATTAGTAAACTGCGCTGTGGCTTTGCCGATTAATTTGTAAGATAAGAACAATATAGTGGGGATGTCAAAGGGACTTCTTTTTGAGAATTATACGATTATGAATAGTAAAATTTACTTAAAAAGTGCTCTGCTAATATCATTAAATCCTGACGGCAGAAATTAGGTGCAAAACATTCGAGTGTGAATTTTTGGGAGGACTGAGAGATGAGCTTCTTAGCGAAAGCAGTGAGCTGTGCCCTGTCTTACAAGATGCGAGGCTGTATCCAGGGTTGGAGGAAATACTTGTAGATAAAACATTCGAGTGTGAATTTTAGGGAGGACTGAGAGATGAGCTTCTTAGCCAAAGCAGTGAGCTGTGCCCTGTCTTACAAGATGGGAGGCTGTATCCAGGGTTGGAAGAAACACTTGTAGATAAGGGGGAGTGCTCAAAATCACACCAGAGGTGGGGGGAAAGGAAAATCCTGGAGAAGAAGAGGTAATTGCACTGCCATTGAGCTCTTGTTTACCAAAGGAAGAAGGCCAAGACGCCACTGCAGAGATCTGACTTAAAACAATTATGTTTAATTAAAATAAATCATGATCATCACTAGAAGATACATGCTACCTTTTATTTGCTCAATAATAGGAAGTGTATGTGTGTGGTTTTGACCTGTGCAAGATTCCTACAAGACAGTTTGAATAAAGATATGAGGGCAATTAAAGAGAAAGACTTAGAAGGCACATTTTTAGACTCAGAACGGTTCAGCCATATACAGGAAAGCTAAAGGGACAGAAGAGAAACCACAGAGGCAATTGGTTCTATAAACACAGAATCACCCACCAGCTTTTGAGGGGCATGAAATGACTTGAAATGACTAAAAAAAACAGAAGAAAAATGGGTTAGAGGAAATCACAGAATGAATTAACTCCAGAGGTGATAAAGTGTAAGCACTTTCAAGAAATAGACTTCACAAGAATATTCGAGTGCCCCTTTTTATTTAGGCCTGAGCTGGATATTTAAGGAAGCAAAATGGGATGGTCTCTACTCTTAGGCTCAAAGTCCAGAATGGCACCCTGGTCTTCCTCCTGACATGTGTGCATGGCAAACTGAGTTGGGGGTGACAGTAATTTTCTGGGTATGAGACTGTGTATCTGGGACCTCTGCTTGGCCAGTCCATTGGATGGTCCTCAGACTCTGGTTCCTGGCTCATGTGGAGATCTTTAATAAAAGCAATGACGGAGGTCTGTGAGTGGAGTGTGGTGATTACCTAAGTGATACACACAGAGGTTCAATGGCTTAGGGTAACTGACTCGGGACCATCCGAGGAGAAACAGTCAAGGCAAGGAGAGAGGATGAAAGCAACGTGGGCCACAGTCACGCTTGCCCGCAAATACAGGTCTGTTACTCCAGTATCCACATGTTGCCAAACTTTTAATAACCTGGCGCTTGTAACTTTATAATAAAACAAACTAAAAGAAAAATAACTATTTACTAGGCCCCAAATGACCTCATTCTAACACCGCTTCTAGATTTCTATGTAGACATCGACCACAAGTGAATGACTGAGTGCATTAATGAAATGCCGCCCTCAAATGGAACTTGATTACAAGGCTAAGTGTGGTTCTTTTATAGCTGAGAGTCCCCCAAGAGCCTGCTCCTCCTAAGATGAAAACCAGGTAGGAAGCAGTATTGCTGAGGGCTCCCTGTTCATGCCTTGATGCTCTGTGTAGCATTCTGACCTCAGGCAAGGCAACAAACCTTTTCCTACGCTTGCTGGTTGTTTGACTGTGACTTGTTAGTAACATTCAGACTGCCTTTCACCATTTTAGTCACATTGTGGGTCCCCTTAGAAAGAGCTGGAGCTGTGAGTCAAGCAGTTACCTCTCACTTAGAGTTCAAAGCTGAGATGTGAAACAGAGACTGAAATCCCTTTTCCCACACACTTGTGTCCTGATTATGATCCTGGAGAGACTTAGAAGGCTCCAGTCCATTTAAATATTATGATGAAACAATAACAAAAACATTCCCCACCATATAGACATGGCAGTGTGTATTTTATGTTAAACAAGGGTACAAGATAAAGTCTTTATGATGGTTAGTAGTTAAAACTGAACCCTCGAAAGGAGGGGAAGAATTTTATTGAATGTGGTTACCCACAGAAGCTGGGGAGGGCTAAGGGTGTGAGTAAGAATTAGGTGTATAGATCTTTTGTTACCTGATTTTTGAAGCAAAGTGTATCATATGTTTTCAAAAATAAGGCAAAAAATGGAAGAACAAACTCCACTTGATATTTCAATATGGCCAGTAGTGTGTTTGCTTTTGGGACCATTCAATCCCTTCTTCAGCAGATGTTCCAGATGCTGATAAAGCTGCCACGCTTACAGCGCCAACCCTGCCAATTACTTGAGATGCTCTCTCCACTTCAGTCCCCCCAGCAGCCCTTCCATATGGGCAACACTGATCATGTTCTCACAGGGGAAAACCAAGCACTGGGAACTGATCTAAGATCAGAGAGGCAGTCGTTTCAGAGCCCGTGACTGGCATCTTTCTCCCTTCTGAGCCAGTGCCCTTTCTCCTATACTGAGCCGACCACACCTTTCATACCAGGATGTGTTGACCCACCCAGAGACCAAAGGACAGATTGGTTTGATTCACAGAGTCGAACGCTGACAGCAGTGGTGGAGACAGGCGAGAAGGCAAAGAGACCAACTACCAGCAAGAACCACGTTGGATAGAGTTAAACACAGGCAGCCCTGGCATTCAGAAAGGGCATGTCTTCAAACTGCAGAAGTCTGTGGCAGCTTTCCCAGCGATGGGCCTTGCTATTTAGGCAGCAGAGAGGGGGCTTAAGTGCATTCCTAGCAGCGGGAACAGCCTGTCCGAAAGCACAAAGTTCTAAGAGAACCCTCCATTTCTGAGGACTAGCCAGTAGTTTGGCATGCTGGGAGCACAGGGTAGTGGAGAGGAATGAGGCAAGAAACGGGAAAGGGGCTCGTGAAATTTAAAGTTAGACTTTACCCCGAAGCAATGGAAGACTGGGAAGGAGTTTAAGTAGTTGAGTAAAAGGGAATGAAAATCTAGAACTCTGGGAAATTGGCAGGATAGACAGCTATGGATAAAAGGATCCGTGTTTGATGAAAGATTGTTTGGAAGAGCGTTATATCACTCTTTTTATTTGTTTTGTTTTTGGTGTTTTGAGACACGGGCTCTATGACATAGTGCTAGGCATCCTGGAACTTGCTATGTAGACCAGCCTGGCCTCGAACTCAAGTTACAATTCATAACAGTAGCGAAATTACAGTTATGAAGTAGCAGCGAAAATATTTTTATGGTTGGGGATCACCACAACATTAGGAACTGTACTAGCAAATCGCAGCATTAGGAAGGTTGAGAAGCCCTGCTCTAAGGGCACAGTGCAGGGAGTTTTAGTACATGTGCTGAGTAGGGTAACCAGCCTCACAGTCATTTGGGAACATTTCATCCCCCTAATGCTCCTCACGCCTGTTTCCACCCCCAGCCCCAGCAAACCACTAACATGTGTTTTGTAAATGGCTTTATAGTTTGTGTTTTAGGTAGAAGGCATTTTATATAGAATCATTCCTTTAGGATGTTTTCAGGCCTATAAATGGTATCAGCTTCAGCCTCTCTGCAGATAATAAGTGTGTGGGAAAGCCATACGCCATATTTTGTTTTTCCATTAAGTGGCTGAAGGACATTTTAGCTTTCCCTACCACTTGCCTGTGATGAGTAAGTCTGCCAAGCACTCCTGCTTATGTCTTTGTGTGAATATTCTTTCCCTCTTACGTGGACCTCAGAGAGTAGGCTGTTACATGGGTGACCACTATTTGACTATTTATGGAATTTGTCAAACTGATTTTCTGAGTGCCCATGTCATTTTATACTCAAACAATATACTAAATAATGGGTGAGGGTCCCCACTTCTCATTCTTGCCAACAAGCGTCTGTCCTTTTCTTTCGGCAGACTTAAGTTTACGGTTTCATTAGCATTTTCCTGATGAATATTGATGCCCGGCAATGTTTCGTTAGACATTCATCATCTGGTGAAAACATCTATTTAAATCTTTTGCACATGTAAAAAATTGGGCTGCCTGTCATTTTACTATTGAATTAGAGTTTTTGGTAGTCTAAATTCTCATTTGAGAATAATACTACATTATTTAAAAAACACATTTATCTCTATATTCCTAAAATTATTTTAAATTCCTCTAACTTTCAGAGGGAGCCTTCAAGGGAATCTCTTTTTACATACTAGTCCACGACAAAAAAGCTATTATGAAAATTGGTGTTTTCCTTCGTCATTGTGGTCTTCCCTGACAGCTGCTATATGAATCTTGGCTTTGTAGACTTTTCGTCATCCTGCGTCTTCTTCTTAGCAGCCCTTCATAAACAGACAGATAAAGTCCACCTAACTGAGCTACATGCTGTTTTGAACTCACCACGAGACTCTCAAACTGAAATTGGGAGTTGGAGGAGGCAGTGCCAGTTTTAAAGTTTGTTTTTTTTCTCAGTTTATAGCTTATATATTTACATTCAACCTGAAATAATTGTCCTTTCCAGCAAATATGTGTCAATGCTTATGATGAAAGGTCGCCCTAGTGGAAAATTGTTCTGTTTTTAAATATGAATATATATGTATATTTATATATATTGAATATATACTTTTTCTTTATTATTTTTATTATGAATTTTTTAGTCCTTTTTTTCTCATTTTACATATATACACGTTCCCACTCCCTCCCCTCCTCCCGCTCCCCTTTCCCCAGTCCAACTCCCCACTTTCACTCCTCAGAAAGGATAATGCTTTCCTTGGGGAGTCAACAAAATCCAACACTTCACTTTGAGGCAAGACCAAGGCCCTCCTCTGTAAATCTAGCCTGAGCAAGCTATCCCTCCAGGGAAATGAGTTCCAAGATGCCAGTTCAAGTCCTAGGGATAAATCCTGGTCCCACTGCCAGTGGCCCCACAGACTGTCCAAGCCTCACAACTGTCCCCCACATTCAATGGTCCTAGTTTGGTCCTATGCAGGTTTCCCCTTTATCAGCCCAGAGTCAGTGAGTTCTCACTAGCTCAGGTCAACTGTTTCTGTGGGTGTCACCATCATGGTCTTGACCCTTTTGCTCATATTATTGCTCCTCCCTCTCTTGGACTGGTCTCTGGAAGTTTGTCCCAGTGCTTTGCTGTGGATCGCTGTATCTGCTTCCATCAGTTGCTGGATGAAGGTTCTATGATGACAATTGAAGCAGTCATCATTCTGATTACAGGGGAAGGCCAGTTTAGGTACCCTCCACTATTGCTTAGAGTCTTATCTGGGGTCATCCCTGTGGAATCATGGGAATTTCCCTAGTGCCGTGTTTCTCACTAGCCCTTTGATGGCTCCCTGAATCAAGGTATCTCTTTCCTTGTTCTCCCTCTCTGTCCTCCCCCCTTCTTGAGCATCTGTTCCCGCATGTTCTCTTCCTCGCTCCCTTTCTCCACTTCCCTTTCCCACACTCCCAATCTTTTCAGGAGATCTTGTCTATTTCCCCTTCCCAGGGGGATCCATGTATGTGTATGTTTCTCTTAGGGTTCTCCTTGTTACCTAGTTTCTCTAGGATCACAGCTGGTTATTCTTTGCTTTACATCTAATATCCACGTATGAGTGAGTACATACCATATTGGTCTATCTGAGTCTGGGTTACCTCACTCAGGAGGGTTTTTTCTAGTCGCATTCATTTGCATGAAAATTTCAAGATGTCATTTTTTTTTCTGCTGAGTAGTACTCCACTGTGTAAATGCACCACATTTTTTTTATCCATTCCTTGGTTGAGGGGCACCTATGTTTCCAGGTTCTGGCTTATTATGAATAAAGCTGCTATGAACATAGTTGAGCAAATGTACTTGTGGTATGGGTGAGCATCCTTTGGGTGTATGCCCAAGAGTGGTATTGCTGAGTCTTGAGGTAGATTGATTCCCAATTTTCTGAGAACCACGACACTGATTTCCAAAGTGGCTGTACAAGTTTGCACTCCCACCAGCAATGCAGGAATGTTCCTCTTATTCAGTATCCTCTCCAGCATAAGTTGTCTTTGATGTTTTTGATCTTAGTCGTTCTGACTGGTGTAAGATGGAATCTCAGAGTTTTTTTGATTTGCATTTCCCTGATGGCTAAGGATGTTGAATATTTCCTTAAGTTTTGTTCAGCCATTTGAGATTCTTCTGTTGAGAATTCTCTGTTTAGACCTGTACCCCATTTTTGATTGGATTATTTGGTAATTTGATGTCTAGTTTCATGAGTTCTTTATAAATTTTAGAGATCAGTCTTCTGTCTGATGTTAGTGAATATCTTTTCCCATTCTGTAGGCTGCTGTTTTGTCTTAGTGACTGTTTTCTTTGCCTTACAAAAGCTTCTTGGTTTCAGGAGGTCCCATTTATTAATTGTTGCCCTCAGTGTCCATGCTACTAGTGTTATATTTAGGAAGTAGTCTCCTGTGCCCATGAATTCAAGTTACTTCCTACTTTCTCTTCAGTGAGGTTCAGTGTGGCTGGATTTATGTTGAGGTCTTTGGTCCATTTGGACTTAAGTTTTGTGCTTGGGAATAGATATGGACCTATTTTCATTCTTCTACAGGTTGACTTCCAGTTATACCAGCACCATTTGTTGAAATTGCTTTCTTTTTTCCATTGTATAACTTTTGCTTCTTTGTCAAAAATCATGTGTTCATAGGTGTGTGGATTAATATCCAGGTCTTTGATTCAATTCCATTGGTCTACCTGTCTGTTTTTATGCCAATACCAAGCAGCTTTCATTACTGTAGCTCTGTAATAGAGCTTGATGTCAGGGATGGGGATGCCTCCGGAAGTTCCCTTATTGTAGAGGATTGTTTTGGCTCTTCTGGCTTTTTTGTTTTTCCATATGAAGTTGGGTATTGTTCTTTCAAGGTCTGTGAAGGATTGTGGTGGGATTTTGTTTTCTTCTAATGCCGTCTCTCTGTCTCTCTCCCTCCTCTCACAGACATCCCACCTGTGTATTTTTAAATGGACAGAGTGCAAATTACACCATCACAGAAAAAGAAAGAGGAGATACCAAGAAAGATGGAGCAGATCACTGTGTCAGGCATCTACAGAGCCTTCTCTCTGCACATAGGGTAAGTCATGGCGAGTGTAAGGAACCAGGGGGAGGGTGGAAGAGAAAGCAGGCCTTCATTCTCGGCTGTCATGAACATCTTCAGTAGTTTTTAAAGGGTCATTTGGTTCACGAACCACAGCTGGCCACTGTGGTTACATCTCAGAACTTAGCAATGTTTGGTCATGCCCACAAAGTGCCCTTTGCCTGTTTGGATTTTGAACCAACACTTAAAATGCAGGAAATTTAAAGTGACAGTTCAGTAAAACAGGCAAGATTTGTCCAGACCGAGCCGTGTCGTCAACAGTATCGGTGAGATGAACAGAAATGATGGGCACTGCCTTCTGGTAGGGCGTCGCGTTTCTCTTTTGCTGAAGTGCTGCTGTTTTCTGCTATGTGCTTGCCTTTCAAGCTGCCAGACTACTAATTATTTAATTAGTTTCTTTTTGATAGAGATAAGTGTTAGGTATATTTCTTTACATGAGCTTCTTTGCCGATGCAAATAATTCCAATTAGAGCAAATTAGACTGAATGAAAGATGCCCATGTTTAATTAATGTAATGCTCCCCGGTGGACCCGGAAAGCATGGTGAGGAGAAGAGAGAGAAGGGAAGACCACACAAAACCCACATGTTCCTTTTCTGGGGGACAGCCTAAGTAGCCTGTGGGAGTGGTCCTGACCCTCCCTGGGGAGGGGTCACTGCTTGGCGGGCTTTCCTGGAGGTGGAGTAGAGACTAAGGCAACTCCCAGGGGAGGGAGGCCTCCAAAGACGGTTGCTGGGGGCTAGCATGATGCTTACAATCAAACAATAAGGACTTGCTTTATAGCTCAGGATGGCCAGAACTTGCTAGTTAATTCAGACTGGCTTTGTAATTAATGGCTATCGTGCCTGAGTCTCCTGAATGTTGGAATTGGAGGCATGAAGAACCATGCCTGGCTGACTCATGAACATTAAATAAAGGACATTAACACTAGAATTTCCCACCCACCTGCATTGTCTGCATTATTCCTCACATGACATGTTTGTAACTGATTACTTCTCTATCTGTCTGTCATCCAGTGACTACAAGCTCCGTGGCTTGCAGGCAACAGAAATCAATATACACTTGTATGGATGGGAAATTCGGTCAGGACATCAGCCGGGCCTTGCCCCTCCCAGAGGCTATGTGGGAGAATCTGCAAATCTCTAGGTCTTCAGAAAGTTTTTTTTCCCTGGCAGTTACTTCTGCAACATCAGCCATCTCTTCTTGTCCCATAGCCTCTCCTCTGTGCTTCTGCACGGCCATTTATTCCTGGATTTCTTGCCTTCTTGGACCACCGAATGAAGTTAATTCATATCGAGCTATTCCTTAAGGTCCATTTTTTCCCCCACAAAAATCACATTATCAAGCTTGAAGAGTTAGGAGGAATATGGGGGGGGGATTTACCCACTGCATTAGCTAAACTGTATAATCTTGGAGGGCACGGAGACAGAATGAGGAGTTGAAGTTGTAGCCTTTCATCAGGGTAAAGAAATGAAGACAGGATCAATGAGGGCAAGTTTATCTTCATCCTGGTTTGCGAAGTCAATCAAACAACCTTAGCCTTTGGACCTTTGCACATTTTAGAGAGTGCTCAGTTCTTCCAAATCACCGGTTTACCCTGGCTTACTGTACCGTATGATTGATTGCTCGACCTTAGCCATGGATCTACCTGGATCCGTGATCTCTTAATAGGTTTACTGCTTTCAATAGCCTAAAACCACAAAAACCGTCAAAAAAGACTCTGTGAACATGGCGCTTGAATGAATGCAGACACATGACTCTTTGCTGTTAAATGAAGGATGATGCTGAAGTCAGAGGCTAGGAAACTAGGCAGTGTTCAAAAGCAGAGATACTCAGCGAGCCAGGCTGCAAGCTGTCTGGTAGCTCTGTCATGCCACGGGAGCACCAGGAAACCACTGCCCCTAAAAATATCTCCTAGTTATTCCAGATCATGGGATTGTAAAACACCTCTGAGACAGTCCTAAGTTCAATTGAAGGCTTCAGTTGGAATAGTCAGACCTCTGGGGAATTTGAAGCAAGTCAACTAAGCAGGAGTATAATAGCCTATAAAGCCTCCATAACATAGAACTTCTGCTCATGCCTGCTGATAGATTACTTCCTGCATTCTAGTGTTTTCTATTGGAAAAAAAGAGAGTGTGTTTGTGTGTGTGTGTATGTGTGTGTGTGTGGCAGAGGGCTACACAGACAGCCATACCCAGTCTCACATATATCTCCATCACAACCAGGTCTTAGGGTTGTCAACGCAGATCTGGATTCTTTGTTTGTCCCTTTGCTTTTGTTTCTGGTTTTCTGGGGCATGATAATCAGGGCAGTGAAAAGCCCAGGCCAGAGGTTGGCCAGAGTGTAAACCTAGGCTGCCTTGCTGAGCTTTGGGTTGAGCAAGGAGTTGAGGGGGGCAGGAGGGTGGTTGCCAGGGAGAGCAGCCTGACATTCTTGCATGCTGAGATCAAGCTCCCAAGTTGTTGCCCTCTGGTGAGTCAACAGCAAAAGGCCTACATGGCCTGAGAGCGGCTGCCCAATCAGAAGCTGTGGTGGCATACCTCAGAAATGATTCCAAACCTCAGCCTTCTGCACAGGCATCAAATGGCTCCTTCTGAGAAAGAATGCAGACATGATTAAAGCTATAATAAACACAACCTGTAATCACAGCAACAATGAGATAAATTCCACATTTCCCCCTAATGCCATCATGCTGTATTTTCATCAGCCGAAGCAAGAGAGCGCATTGATTAGCGCACTGGGATTTTCTGCTTATTGAGCTGAAGATGTCATCGAGCGGCACTGCTGTCCTGCAAAAGTGGGCTCCGCTCATGGTTATCGCTACTCATCAGGCATATCCCGAGATTGCCAGCTGTGAGTGTGAGAATCCATGCACAAATATGCACACAATACATTCTACACTGAAGTCAAAATTAACTGTGGACCTTGTTTTCTCATCTCATGAATAGAGGTGGCATTTCTGTTCAGCAATTTCTTTGGCTGTGTTGTCCACGGAGCAGAAATCGCTGGGGAAATACAATGGATGATGCAATGCAAGAGGCAAATTGTTTCCTTAGTGCAACACAAACCTGCTCATCAGGTAGAGCGGAGCCCTTCCGATAGTACTTTCACCATATGGCACTGCCATATCACACAGCCCATAAAGGGGAATGGCACTGTAAAGATTAACGAGATTTTGCTTGGCAAGGTCAGGCATCTAGATGACATGCTGTAAAAGGGCTAGAAGGAGAAAAGGGATCTATATAAGACTTTTGACAGTGGCTTTCCTGACAGCCCTGCCATCTGGTTTGGACTCTCATTTGCCCAAGTGAAGATGCCCCAAAAAAGCTGTGTGGCCCTGCGGATGAAATAGCCTCAAACCTATGCCTATGGATGGTCTGGTAGCATCACTAAGAAAGAGACAGGAATTGGCTAGGATATGGGCAATAGAATACAGTCAGCACTAAACTCCTCATGAGCCTGAGAGCTCTCCATCTGCTGTCTCCTGCAAGTATGAATTGTTTATTCAGCACTCTTTACATATTTGGTTATTCATTCAAAACGGTATTTCTTCACATTCGAAACACTAGATGTTGGGGGCATGCTGCTGTTTTTCATTAGAAAGACTAGGAAGCAGAAATATTTGTTAAACAATATAGCAGTCTTCCACTATGTACCGCAACACAGCCAAAACTCCTGTGAAATGCTGTTAGAATTTGCATCTGAAATGTGCCCACAGTCTTTGAACACTTAGTCTCGGTAGGCTTTGAGAGACTCCCCCTGGTGGTCTTCTGTTGCCCTCTCTGATGGCTGCGACTTGAGCTGAGTGGCTCTGCCATGCCTCCTTTGTCATGATGGACCGAATTGTCTGAAACCATGAGCTGAAACAAATCCTTCTTCTTCATGGTACCCCTCTGACTATTTCATCACATTAATGTGAGAGCAATTACTACAATGCCTAAGAGCTGTCATGGGATTTGTATGTAAATTTCTGCATTGTGGTTGAAATGGAAGTTTCACTCTAACTCCTGTTTGGAGGAAACAGAAGTCTAATCAGACAAACTAGCAGAACTTAGTAGGAAACAAAGAATAAACCTAGACAATTTGCCTTCATATCTGATCCCTTTAGTAGCCAGTTACAGATTTAAGGGAAGATGATTGACCCTGTGACGTCTCCTGTGATTTGGGTCAGGTCATAGCTCTTTACGTGAAGGTTGTGATGCTGATGTCTTGTATGTAGATAGAGGTGGCCATACGTATGGAGACCATGGCAGATCTGTCATCAGGGGAAATGCAAGTGATTAATTGATATTAGAGGTTTCTACATCAATCTAATAATTGATATTAGAGCCTTTCTGGATTTCATTATTGAGAAACAAAACAGTCTAACAATTCCTGACTTAAATAACAAGGATCATATGCATACCTCATGGGTTTTGCAGTGTGGGTGGGTTTGGTTGAGATAGCGTCTCTCTGTTCCATGAAGTGCCTCTTGGGTTGCATAAAGGACGTCTGAGCAGCTGGGCCTCTTCATGCCTCACTATCTTGGAGTGATCTCTTTACTGGTCTGTCCCTCAAGCATGACACTTTCAGATAGCATTACTTATTATATAGCAATGTAGGCTGCCTAGAGTCAGTTTCAAAAGAGTGAGCCAGACAGAGCTGTATTGCCATTTATAACCTAGATCTGGAAGTTATATAGCCTTGCTTGTGCTAGAATTAGTTAGCCAAGGGAGTTGTGAAGTCATTTCAGGAGTGGCATAGACTCTGAACGTAGAGGTTCCAAGGTCCAGGAAAAGCATGTGTAACTAAAAATGCTTTAATGAAAATATTTAGAAAGTTAGCTGGCATAACAATGGTAACATATTGTTGTGAGAGTAGATTTGGAATATTGAGCACTGACTTCAGCTCTGTGCTCTGCCACTTACAAGCTCAGCTCCTTATACCAGGTTGTTTTACTTTTTTGAGGCTCAGTTTTTCTATCTAGAAAATGAGGACACCAGAACTGATATTTTAGAGTTTTTAAGGATTAAGTAAAGTATATGAATCTCTTGGTGTATGGGCCTGGCACAAATCTCAACTCATATGTAAGAACTGAGGTTACTGATGGGCCAGAAACAAGACAAACAGTTGGAGAGGGTGAAGGGTAGATTGTGGTACACTTTTGAAGCTAATGACAGTAAGATGGTAAAACCATAATACCCCGAAGTTACTGTGACCTATCTATAGTTTTCAATTATTTAAAGAGTCTGTCACTGAATCTTAACAATAAGCTAATAAAGAATTATTGTTATTTTTTCTGTTAGATGAGGAACTTAAAGATCAAGAGGTTAGGAAAATTTCCCACATTGATAGGTAGCCAAGACAGGACACTTTAAAAATGCATATAAAAAACCCCACTATGTTCCACATACAAGAGAAAATGTGGTATTTGTGTTTCTGTGTCTGGATAATTTCTGTAATATGATGACTTTCAGTTCTATCTTTTCTCCTGAAAATGACATAACTTGTTCTTCAAAGGCAGGATCTGAATCAAGATAATGTTTTTTAAAAGTCAGAACCCATACAAGAATAAGCCTGTATTCAAATTGAACATTTATCAGAAGCCACTAAAAAATTTCAGCAGGGTAAGCCATGGTCAGTTGTTCTCTAGAAAGTAATGCTGGATATAGTTCAGAGCCTGCCAGCAGCTAAGTAGCAATTGTTCTAGTCTAAATGATAAACATCTAAATATCAAGAAGCCAGTAGAGTAGGGGATGAGGATGACATTTAGGGAAAGCGGTGACAATCACTGAGATGGCTGATTAGACATAGAGAGTATGAGAGGCAAGGTCTTAGCAACAGGTAAACTCTTGAGTGTAAGCATTGCCATATACACATAACCCAGGGCTCTGCGTGGAAGAAAACAATAACTATGGGATGTCTTCTGGCCTCAAGAATATTTCCGAAGCATTTGTACTTTCAGTCTAGACTGAAAACAAACAAAACGGATTTCTCTGAAATGCTGGAAACCCTCCCCACTTGAAGCTCTCAGATCTCTTACCTTGTAAATCTAGCTTTCAAATTCATGCTGGACTTCCTTTCCCACACCCCAGGTCCTCGTAGTGGGGATTACAATGATAGTGTGTGTGTGTGTGTGTGTGTGTGTGTGTGTGTGTGTGTGTGTGAGATTGTTCTTCCACATCAAGGGCTTTGGGAGGATGACGTAACACTGCTTTCTCCTGCTCTGACATCCTCCACCCAGCCCTCCAGCTGCACCTGCAGTTTGTTTGTAGCAAATGACCTACTGAGTATTCCAGTTTCCAAATACTGCCAGAGGTTGTACCATGACATGGTCTTTGGGCATCTAAGGAAAACTCCACATGGTATCTTTGTTGAATATGTCGTTTTGTCATTTAGTTTCATTGTGAACTTCTTTTGGACCATGATAGGTACTTTGTAGTAGCAGGAATGTGTGCTGCTCAGTAAGGCGTTCCATATCTCAGATGGAGGAATTTATTTATTGGTAGGTCAATGTCTAAGAAATAAATCAGTCATCAATGAGAAAGTGTAAAGCAAGCTAAGAACTCAACCTCCAGGAGCATCAGGTTTTCTGACAATGATATGTATATAGTTTCCAATTACTTGAACTAAGGTAATTTCAAATGTTAAAAATGCTGCTGTAAGTATGTAAGAGACATGATCCCTGTCATATGTTTCTGGCCTTTCTTCTTTGCCTGTTTTCTTTAATCTGTGATTAATCTAAAAAATAACTTTGCTTTGCTCTAATACCACATTTTGAATAAATCACCGCCTGCCCCATTCTCCTATGGAGAGGAGTGTTTTGTTTATTACATATTTCCTCTAGGTATAGTGGGTGCTGTATTTAACCTAGTATTTCTGATAAAAAATTTGAGCAGAGAGTTTTATTCTAATTGTTTCATTATTTGTTTATGCGTCTACCTGGTAATTTATAGCTATCAAGTCAGACTTTGGCAGTGACCATCTCTGCAATTATGATCTAGGTCAAGCTACAACAAAGCATACCATCAAGCTTGGTCACAGGCCGGTGGGACTCAAACCTTTAGAAAACTGAACTTGGCTTTGCCCATCAAGTTATTCTTTTAGAGAAATAATATACTATGCCCCAATCACAGCTCAACTCTTTCATGTACAAAGGAGAAAAGAAACCTGAACAGATTTAAGATTCAGAAATCCAGAAGCAGATTATATTTAATTGGACATTTCTGATAAAACCAATTTAATAAGTGAATGGTGACAAATGGCTGACTTATGAGGCTACACCTTCTTGCCATGACTACCACCAAGACCGTGGAGAAGCAACAGATTAGCGTATAAATGTTGGAGGAAAGTCTAGGTTTTATTCGGAACAACTCCTGCTTCCTCTTCTCGCCCGTCCTCCCACTTCTTTCCTTTCCTTCTCCTCCCTCCTCCTCTTCTTTTTTTCCTTTTCTTCCACTTCTCTTTCTCCTCCTCCTCTCCCACCTTATTCAACAGGGTCTCACTATGTAGCCCTGACTGGTCTGGAACTCTGTAGATCAGGCTTGAGTTAAATTCATGGAGATCTGCCTGCCTCTGCCTTCCAAGTGCTGGGGATTAAAGGTGTTCACCAGCACGTGGCCCACAGAAGATCTGCTTGTTAAGAGGACCCTAAACTCTCTGAAAGTTAAGCCAAGGTGTGTGTGTGGGGCGGGGGAGGCAGGAAAAACATAGCTTGATAGTCTAAATTTCTCCACCTTTAATAAAACCTTGTACCTAAGAGTTCAACTTTTTTTTTTCTGAGAAGGAAATCTCTTGTTTGTGACAGTCTCAACAATATAACTAGTCTCCAAGTATACAGAGCAAATATGAGGCAATCATTTGTCAGTCATAAAGATAAGCCAAGGAATGGAAACACCTTTTCAGGTCACATCACCTGACAGAAACTTCGTAGGGGTTCTTTCCTGGTTCAAGAGTTCACCCCCACGAGACCCACTTTCTCTATCAGCTGGCTCAAGCTGATAAGAGCCTAAAGTAAAGTTTCTTTCCAAGATTTCATTTAATTGTCCTTGTGACATAAGGGTTGTGGGGATTCGTCTGGACAGAAAGACGTTTCTGGTTGCTCCATTTTTCTTTTGAACAAATAATTGTCTCTCTTGTTTCAACAGGGTAAATAGAATTTATTTACATAATTTCCACAGATTTCACAACCTCTTTATGCCTAGTGAGTTTTCTCTGAGTATGTAGAGAGAGATATTGTATACTTAGCCTCAGATTGTCTAGGCTTAATGTGATTCAAGAACAGAATAACTAAGTAAGAGCAAGAAATACCTGCTCATGAAATATATCAGATTAAGGTGAGAGTGTGTTTATTATTATTTTTCAATATTAACCAGGCCTCTATTCTTCCCAGGAGCTTGGCCCAAAAGATGTTCATTGAATGTCTTGCCCGGAAGTGGTCTGCTAGGCCTTTGCAGCTGGAGCTGTGGCTGTCCTGAAAGGGAGTTCCCATGCTTGTCTCCCCCACCTCCCCTTCCACTCCCGTCCACCATCCCCTCTGCTCTGTCTTCTTCTTTTTTTTTTGGTTTTTCGAGACAGGGTTTCTCTGTGGTTTTGGAGCCTGTCCTGGAACTTGCTCTGTAGACCAGGCTGGCCTTGAACTCACAGAGATCCGCCTACCTCTGCGCTGTCTTCTTGATGACAATTGCTGGATAGTTTCTATAGCTTCTGCACTTAATCCATTAATTTGCAGCTGACTTCCAACCCCCTCCTTTCATATGCTAAGCCAACTGGCTTCTGCAAACCTTGCTTCTTTCGCTCTAAGTACAGCATCAAGAGAAGAGAAGGTGCTCTCTAAATTCTATATTCTTATGTTTTCAGGGTATATTTAAGTAGGCATGGATTTGGCCTGTTATTTACCTACTGAGTCATACCTACAAACTGGTCACTCTTTTCTTCAGAGGGCAGTCTTAACCTTCACACAATGGAAGGAACACATTCTATTCTTTGGTGTAGATCTCCACGGGTGCCCAATGTTTGACCAAGTACAATCTTAACTGTGACTGAGGATCCAAGAATCCTTTCTTGTGCCATCCCTTGAAAGAGTAAAGCTTGACACACATCAAGGTGGATCCTGTAATAAGATTGTGGATTTTAAGTGTAATCTCCCAGAAGTCACAGAACACAGCAGTGTAAGCAGACAGAGATGTGTTTTATATTTTCTTCTTCTAATGTCACAGGTCATAATGTTATCATTATGCCTCTCATCTTTAATCAAGAACTTAGATTATGCTAGACCCTATTGTCAGTCTTACTTTGTAAAAAATATGACATTTAGTTATTATAAATATTAATTCTGTTATGAAATCACCTTATATAGGAACTTAAAAATATATTTTATGGGGAAAGGAGAAAATAAATACCCTACTCATAGCTTTAATTTAAAGAAAACATTTGTGCTTCTATGTGCCCTCCTCATGGCCTTGCTTCCCTTCCTAGTTATGGAACCAACTTCTGTCTTGAGTTTTGTTCAGACTGTGACCTTGTTAGCCTAGCTTCCCATCTGTGTATGAGTGTCATGACAAACTCTTCACTGTGCTTGTTTTTGACGTTGATGTCAATGAAATCCTGAAGTATAAATTCTTCTTGAACTTAATTTATTAAAAGTTGATTTTGAGACTCTCCAGTTCTCATGTGTACTACTGCAGTTTATTCATTGTGGCCACCGAATAATATGCAGTTGGGTGATTTTTACAGCCACTTATTGTGCTAATTGGTTTGTTCTCATTGCATTATGTATTTTGCTGTTAGGGGGCCTGTAGCCTGAGCTTGGTGTGTTAGTCAGGTTTCTCATTGCCATGACAAATACCCAAGAAAGAAGGTTTAAAAAAGGGAAGGTTTAGTCTTTGGTTTACAATCTTGGAGGTTCAGCTGATGATTGGTCTGGTGCCTCTGATTCTGAGGCAGCTGTGAGGCAGAGTACCATAGCAGGGAAAAAGCAGTCCAGCAGAGAAAATTAACTTCTGAAAAGAGAGAGGAGATTGGAAGAGAATTGAGAGGAGGAGGGAGAGGGAGAGGGGGGAAACTGAGGGAGAAGGAGAAAAGACTCCGGGCAAGTTCCTCAGTGGCTTCTTTGCTTCTTGCAGGCACCATCTCTGCAAGTTTCTGCGCCTTGACATGTTATCAAATTATGAGCCCACCAGGATTGTTATTGATTTTTCTACAGTCCTCATTTTGATGATTGGATCCACCATCTCAGGACCATGGCTTTCACACCTGAGATTTTGGGAACATACTTTCTATCTAAAACATGACTCATGGCCTAGGTCCATTTATATCTGTATATACACCTATATCTGTCTGTCTGCCTATCTTAGGATGCACCAGAAAAGTAAGGGTCAATTTGCTTAACCTCAAAATGATCTGGTGGCATTTTTAACCACAGTACTCAGAGTCTCCCCATTTTTTTTTTTTTTTTTTTGAGATAGCGTTTTTCTGTACCTTTGGAGCCTGTCCTGGAACTAGCTCTTGTATACCAGGCTGGCCTCAAACTCACAGAGATCCACCTGCCTCTGCCTCCTGAGTGCTGGAATTAAAGGCGTGTGCCATGACCGCCCAGCTTGCATCTCCACTTTATTTATTTATTTTTTTAGATTTATGTTTATT
>NC_022016.1:26940407-26971690 GCF_000317375.1 Microtus ochrogaster
GGTCCTGAGTTCCTTGCTCGTGCTCTCTCTCCTTCTGCTCCTGATTTGCACCTTGGGATTTCAGTCTGGTGCTCCAATGTGGGTCTCTGTCTCTGTCTCCTTTCATCGCCTGATGAAGGTTAATAGCCAGGAGGATGACTATATGTTTTTCTTTGGATGGGGTTTGAGAGAATTTTAAAGTCATTTGCCCAAAGAGCAGAGATTCAACAAGGGTCAGGTTGACTAATGCCATCTATTTATTTATTTTATTATAAACTAGATACCTTATAGTTCTATTTGTGAAATATGAATTGAATGAGCGAGCTCATTCCTGATGCTATTCTTACAAGTTGTCAGCTGTCAAAATGTAAAATTTAAAGTTTCAGTGTTTGCTTTTCATCTATACTTGTTTAAATTTGTAGTATTTTTTCCTCCAAGGTTATGAATACAAAGGAAGAAGCAATGGATTTTTATAGTAGAATAGATCTTTCTCTGCCTTGCTGTTTTATTTTAAGCCTGCTAAATATGATTATCAATATGCAGCATTTGTAGACTCATTAAATTTCAGCACTAATTGAAATATTCATCACTAGACATAAAACAGATAATATGTACAACTGGCATTTTATAGGCTGCTGGAGTCAAGATATTGTTAATAACTTCATGTGTCTTTGTCCAAAATGGGAAAGAGTGTTTTGTATGGTTGTGAGCAAGAAGCCATCCTTGAACATGTTTGGTGTTCCAGCCCATGTTTTGACCTAAAAGAATAAAAATGGAAGACCAATGGCTCACTGTTGTCTTGGAAAATCTTGGACAAGTTTCTTGGTATGAAAAATTTCCCACCACGAGATGATATTTTCAAGATAAAACAAAATTTAAAAAAAATCTACTGTGTGAGTCATGTCTCTGTAAGAGGTTGAATTCCCCTTGAACTGCTGCAGGACAAAGGGGAAACATGCTGGTCTATGGACCGTCAGGAGTTTTTAAGAGATTATGTGATTAGGATGCATCCATGGTTATAGTTTTGCTTAATGGTCTGCTATGCTATGTAACATCTACCATTATTGCTTCATTGTTAAAATTTAAATGTAACAGTATGCTAATATTCATTTACATAAACATTACTATATCTCTTTGGGGCTACAAAATTTCACAAACTTGAGGATGCTAAAGCAATAGTTAAATCTAAATTATTGCTCTTTAAAATAAATGTATTTCTATTGATTGAAAAATTAACATTAGATACAAAATTTTGTTTCTTTTTTTTCCTTCTTCTTTTTTTTTTTGAGACAGGGTTTTTTTTGTTTAACAGTCCTAGATGTCCCGGAACTTGCTCTTGTAGACCAGGCTGGCCTCAAACTCACAGAGATCCGCCTGACTCTGCCTCCCAAGTGCTGGTATGCACTACCACCGCCTGGCAAATGTTTCTTTTTCACTTGATCTGTTGAGTCCAAATGAAAATAGAGCCCCCTTAAAAAGATCCTGCACGCCCATGAGGAAGGCGATCCATGCATGGCCACGTGGCCAGCACCTGAGCACATGGCCTTCTGTACTTCCACTTTGATGCCCTCGCTCCACATCACACAGCCTTTCCTGGAAGACTGGTCAGAACGGGATGCAGTTTGCTGAAATTCTTCCACTAGAGGAGGAGGTTGCATAAATAGGTAAATACCTTCATCATCTGAACCTAAGCAAACACAGAGCAGGGACCACAGGATCAAAGGGAGGTGGTGACTGGTGGGGGACGAAGTTGATTCCACCTGCACAATGAATTGGAGTTTCTGAATAACTTGCGACCTTCAAAGAGTGTTTACTGTTGCTTGAGACAGGATGAAGGGCACCTTAACTTGTTTTATGCTTCTGGGTAAATAAACACTGGAAAGAAATAATATAAAAATCTGCTGAACATATATATATATATCTCAATACATATGAATTGAGTTATCACTGCTGTGCTACCCTGAAGGAATTCATTTGTTCTCTAAACAACCTTTGGAGTAAATGTAGCATTTGATATGAAATAAGTAGCTTTGGACATTGATTACTGACACCTCCATCTGCACAATCACAGCCATTTCTGACATGCTCTAGTCATTATAAATTTCCCTCAGACTTAGGTCAAAATTCTCTTAGGATCACTCATGATTTTCCTTCCTAGATCAATTATCTTAGGCATATTTAATACTCTAATTTTTCTTGTCCCTTAAAAATATTACTGCGGGACCGAGGACTGTGAAGGACATGGGAGAAAAGAAAAAAAAGAGAGAGAGAGAGAGAGCCTAACATTTAAATTCTAAGAAAGTGTGGCAATGATGACTGAAGTCCTCGTGACAAAGTGAACTGCCAGAGGGTCCCACATCCAGGAGCGGGCCTGCCTTTGTCTCCCTGCGGTGTTTACACTGGACGGATGCATCCGTAGCCTTAGAACACTGTTGGAGTCAGAGGACAGGATCGGGGACATCAGGCCACCGTATTCCCTGAAGTGGTGACCATATTTGCCATCGCAGACATTCATGAAATAATAATAATGATAGTAATAATCTTCAAGTTCCCAGTTACTCAAAGGGATAATCATGCAAATTTTCCACTTCCCTAAAGGGATGATTCTCACTCGTCATACTTTATTTAAAATACTTTTACTAATTTATCTGATGATATTTAGTTAAACAAATTCACCCCCTCTTCTGTCTTCTTCCTGCAAACACCATTGTAAAATATATTTATATTACATATACTACACACGTACAGACTCATACACACTTATATAGCAATGGTGCTTCCAGGGAGAGAACAGAAGAGGAAATCAGAATGGCGATCAGAATCAATATATACATGAACACACACAGATAAATATATATCTGGGTACGGAGCCCCTAATTCTCAGTGCCCAACAAACGGTGATTACTAGCTCCAGCCTGTAGAAATAGAACAAATGACCCCATTAGCATACTTCTGAGTTTGTGATTTCCTAATAGATTAATTGGACACTAATGATTCTGAGTCACACAGATTCTTTTTCCCTGGCAGCTTAGAGCTAAGCTAAAAGATTTATATTAATTGCTTGTGATTTGTTTGGGTTGGTCCCGCCAGTCCATTGAAGGGGAGGGGTGTGGAGAACACATTTCTTACAATAACTAGAGACTAGAGTACCCTGAAGCATTTATGCTGCAGTATAGAAAATCTAGAATGACCCTGGAAGTCTTGGGTCGTATGGCCACTCTCTGGTCTATCTTGCCAGTGAGAGAGATTTACCCTTTTTTCTTTTAACATCAAGCACATTGACAGAAAAAAAAAAAGCAATAATTTAAAAGAGAAGAGGGGTGTGAAGAGATGCAGAAAGACAGAACTTTTAGGTTTCTCCTCAAAAGCTCACACCCATGTCTCCTCCTGAGTTGACTTGCGTGGCCACATTGCAGGGCTTATTCTGTGGTGAGGGTGAAGGCACAGGAGCACACCCAGGGGTAGGAGGGGCTGCGTTCCCTAAGGCCCCTCCAGAGTCCTTTCTAGATGGAGTCATCATGCCGCATGCTCTTGGAATTCTTGGTGACTTTCCAAGGTACACAGGGCACATCTTCTTGGAGGGTTCATTTATTTCTCCAACAGCCTGAAAGGGAAGCTCTTGTAAATGAAATCAAATCAAGATGCTTCGAGAATTGGAATGTAAAGTTCATCCGAATTTTAAAAATAAAACACAAGCCTTCAAAGATGCGGGCGTGTTAGGGCCCTGTTCAGATTCCCCACTGACTACTGTTATTCAGTTTTCAGTTATGCCTTATTACAAAAGGTTTGAGAAGGATATCTGAGGTATTAAAGGGTGTAAGGCATTCTCTTACCCTTTCTGTCTAGAGCTGGACTGGACAACATCGGAGATTGTCAACTTCTGGATGTTGGACAACTACCTGAGGATATCATGAAACCGGATAATTCAATGAGAATACTCAATGCAAAGTAAGACTCAAGGCAACCTGAATTATTCAAGTAGGTTTGGAGATGAGCTAGCACTGTTTCTCAAACACTGTTTATTGAGTTCTTGCTATGTAGTAGATGTTGTTCTAGAAACTACGATAAGCAAAGAACAGAAAATTCCCTTCCAGGTCATCAGGAGATGGAAGGAGAAAAGAGGGTAAGAGAGGATGAATATGAGCCCAATGTATTCTTTTATTTTTTCTCTTTTAAGACAGGGTCTTACTATGTAGCTCTGACTAGCCTGGAACTCACTATGTAGGCCAGGATGGCCTCGAACTCACAAAGATCCACCTGTCTTTCACTCGAGTTCTAGGCTTAAAGGCTTGCACTAGCATGCCCAGCAATTTTTTTTTTTTTTTTTGGTTTTTCGAGACAGGGTTTCTCTGTGGTTTTGGAGCCTGTCCTGGAACTACCTCTGTAGACCAGGCTGGTCTCGAACTCACAGAGATCCGCCTGCCTCTGCCTCCCGAGTGCTGGGATTAAAGGCATGCGCCACCACCGCCCGGCTATCGCCCAGCAATTTTTAAAAATGCGTATGAAGCTGAAAAAATTAAAAAAAAAAGAATTCCTACTGCCGGCCACAAACTTACCTACAAAAGAAATTCTCTTCCTTTTCTAGAGCATCATAAAGAACCCAAGGAAGAGTGAAAATGGACAAAAGCTCATAAATAAGAAAACAAGCAAAAACTTCAAAATAGTATGACATTCAGGCAGCTAGGATAGATGTGGAGCATGGAAAGATCACAGCCTGCTTGGCAGACAAGGAGCAGTGGCCTCTCTAAGATGACATGTCATCTACGAGAAGGAAGTGATCCTGAAAATAAAAGAATCAGCAGCAAGTCCAAAGAACGTGAAAGAACTGAGGCTTATAGAGGGGCAGAAAGGTAATGTGGGCGCCTCGTGGGTGAGACAGGCAGAGAAGAGGCTGTAGACAGCCCAGTGGTCCTGGAAAGAAGTATTCTAGCAATACTGCAAGTTCCTGGAGAGCTTTAAGCTAGAGAGTATAGTATCATAACCACACTGGAGAGCAAGACTGAATCTTCCTGAATAACTGGGTTAAAAACTATTTAATGGCTATGGTTGTGCATAAACACAAAACAGAACACTGACAAAGGAACTCTACTAAAATTAATCTTATTTAAATAAGGGGAAGACAGAAGAGGGGCTGGGTTTTTTGAAGGATATGAGGAAAGGTCTTTTAATAATAAACAAAGATCCTATTCCCTTTGCCTGTATACCTTGCTCAGCCTAGATGTAGTAGGGAGGGCCTTGGACCTTCCACAAAGCAAAATGCCTTACCCTCTCTTAGGATTAGAGGGGGTTGAGTGGGAGGATGTGTGGAGGGAATGGGAGGAGGAGAGGGAGTGAGAATTTGGAAAAAAAATAAGTAATAAAAAATTTATTAAAAAATAATAAACAAGAGACTGCATTTTATTAGCAGGAGAATGTTAAACATATACAGGAGTTTCAGTCAAAAGAATTGAAAAGGGGTTTTGAGTGTATTGTAATGGGAAGCCCTTTTAGACACAAACACACACATATCTATACACATATATATCAAATATATAAATTTGATTTTTTTTTATATGTTGGCGGTTGAACCTCATGCATGCTAAGCACACGTAGAGCTCGAGCTTTTTTGGTGTGATAAACAATGACAATCTGTTACTGAGACTTTAATCTACTTTAGCCTAAAACATAGGGAAGTATTCACAGAGTTTGAACAGCCCCTTAAAGTGGCATTTAAGTAGACCCAAGCTCAAGTGTGCCGCCACAGTGTTCCCTTGATGAGGGAATTAAAAGTGGGGTGGGAGACTTCACCTTGAAAATGACGAGTAACTTTTTGGTGAAAGCAGAGAGCACCGACTCATTTGCAAGTCCCAGGTAGAGGTAGGTTACAGTTCAACCCACCTCGGGCTGATTGGTCTCAGCGAGGGAACTACACAAATAGGAAAAAGCCAGGGACTGACTCAGCTCTAGCCAGGACTGCTTCCCCTGCTGAGGTCTGTTCCTGGCATGACCTCTGCTGTTGTCCACGGACCTTGCTTCCCTTCTCCTTTGTCGCCAGGGAGAAACAGGAAGGAATGTTTATTAACAAGGCTGGCTGGGGTCACACCCAAGGCAATATCAGATTTTTACCTCTCCTGGGCCTGGGAAGAGGTCCAAAGATCAAGGGCAGCTCCCGGTTAGTAAGAGGGAAAGAACAAACCTCAGAGAACACACTGGCTGCTTTAGCACAGCCCCAGGGTGCCATGACAGGCAGTCTCCTGAATGAGATCTCATTCATTCCTCCTGGCCAACCTGGGGCTCTAACCCTGTAACGGGCCACTAGGACCCTAACCCCCAAGGCCTTTGAGATGATGGCAGAGCAGAGTTTGGCTCCCAGCTTGACTCTCAGGGATGCGCCTCCTTGGCAGATGTATGTAACAGCTGGGTTGACTGCCCAGCTGGCCTCCTCAGCTCCCGACTCTTCCTTCCCACTTTCTCTTCCAGTCCAATTATGTCCTCATAAGTAACCAGCTCCAGGGATGGGTCTCCTTATGTGCCGGAGAGGTGAGGGAAGGAGAGAATGGGAAGTAAAGGAGGAGGAAAATGGGACAGGAGCGGGGGATTTTTTTTTTTTAAATATTTCTGGCATGTTCCCTGCCTCACCCCACTCAACAGGGAGGAGAGATACAAAAAGAATTCTTGCTGTGAAGGGTATAAACCAGCCCCATGCGTGCCACCCTGAATGAGGACCTCAGAGATGCCAATAAGCCACTTGAGACAGTAGGGCACCTGCCTTTCTGTTTCCATTTTTTATCGGTCCTTGGCTTGCCAGGAGACATGCTCAGGGAGAAGAAAGGACTCCATGGCATCAGGAGGAGGGCGGACGGGTGAGCTTCAGCCCCTGAAATAAATTGGTAGGAGTCGTTGCTTAGGCTGATCATTTCCCCCACCTTTCCTTTCTCATAGCTACACACCTCACAGTCAGACACTTGTATCCTAGCAAAGAAACTCAGTCCCCTCAATATGTGCATCTTGTTAGGTCAGTGCAGGTCCACCTGGGTGGCCTGTGATCCAACAGCATGCAGCAGTCCTGGAAATCACCCTCTGCTGCCCGGTCCTCTGATCTACTCTCATCCCAGCAGCTGATTCATATAGGACTGCTTACATGGGGCAGGGGAATCCATGAAAATTATTTGTTTGAATAATTCTTATTTACTGGCACAACTGTGTCTATGGCTGTGTGCCAGAGGCAATCAGAAACTTACTTTGAGAAAGTGCCAGGGTTGGTTGGAGTCTAGCCACTGGGATAGTGAGAATTCTTATTCCACCACGTTTTCCCCTCCCCTGTGACATTGGGAAAGGTACCCAATATTCCTGTGCTACAGCTCAGTCACTGAATATTATGGGTGTAAAACTGTGTCTGCCTCATAAGGTCATGGTGAAATCTTTAGGAATATTACATTGCACGCTTGACCAGGTAGATAGAAAGTGCCTATTATGATTACAGTGAAGACAATGGACACATAACTTTAACATTTAACTATGATATTGCTTAATCAAGGTTAAGTATCCTAATTTAATGGGGTTGTCCAAACACAGTAAAGGTTCCTGGATTTCAAGACTGTAACTTTATTGCTCCATCCTTTTTATGCTACTTCCTTTGAAGAGGCAAGCTAGTGCCAGCGGAGGGGCTGAAAACTTCACAGCATTGTACATGCTGGCTTTACTCTCGCGTGCTCTTGGTCTGTGATCCAATCAGAGGAGCACAGAAGTGTATGGGTGGAAAAGGGGAGGAAAAAGGAGGCAGGAAAAAAGCAAGCAAACAAAACAGTCCCATCATTCACTTCCCTAAGGTCTTCTATGAAACCTGACCACTTTCCAGATACCCTTGTCTCTGCTCTTCTGGAGGTATGGAAGGATTGTCACTGCTCCACGTCTGTCCTGGTCATTTCCCCCATAGACCTGCAGAGTATGGTCTCAACAGGGGGCCTTTGAAACACAAAGCTTTTGAATGAAAGCTTTGAAGATGCTTGCCAGAGTGAGTCAGTCATGACTGAAGGACATCGCCCTCTATGGGCTACTTGTTCATAATAAAATCAATTCCCTTACCACTCATGGCCTCCTTAACGCTACTCAGGCAGAGCTCTGCAGGCTTGAAGCTGAGTTAAAAGAGTGACTGACATCCAGTTCTAGTAGATCTCAGATCCAGTAGATTTCAGATCTCACCTAGACATCATGGAACTTGCTACCAGGCTTAGGTAGCCTTTCTCACATTCTGCTTTGAAGTTAGTTAGTACCTTCTGGTCTTGGGCACTAACTTTATTCATTTATTTATTTATTTTTGTTGAAAAAAATTTCTGCCTCCTCCCTGCCTCTTATTTCCCTCCCCTTCCTCCCACTCCTCTCCCCCTCCCCCACTCCTCTCCCCCTCCCCCCACTCCTCTCCCCCTCTCCCCACTCCATTCCCCCTCCCTCTCGAGTCTGAAGAGCAGTCCGGATTCCCTGCCCTGTGGGGCACTAACTTTGAACTTCTCCTAGGAATTCATCTTTGAAATCTAGGCAATAAAACTTTCCACATAGGTTGTTGTGAGGCGTTAATGAGGTTTACATTATAATAATCTCCATTATAGATGTTCCGCAAACATGAATGCCCTTGTTTTATCCTTTTCCTGTTTCTTTTCTTAGTTTCTCAGGGTTGCATAGGAGTCCGACTTTCTCAGTGCTAAAGTCATTTTCTAGAAAGCAGTCAGACCCTGGCATAGGCAAAACTACTACCCTCATGTGCTTAGATGACTTGAGACTTGAAGGGCCAGAGTTGGCATTTAAAGTTTGTTTTATGCTGGTCATTTGCATCAGAAATTTGGGCTAGCAGAGAACATGGGAAATAATAAGTGTTTCCCAATGAGTTGCTGCATATCGATGCTTTGTAGAGTGTTGAAGACTCTAGGATTATGTGGTCGCTCTTAAGCCTTTCCCTTCTCATTTTACAGACTAGAGAAATGAAACACAAGGAGGTGAAAGGTGATGTACTCAAACATATAAATCAAGGGTCGAGCAGAGGCAGACTGGAATCTGCCCAATGACATAAATTTCTTTTTTAAAAAAAGAAGCAATATTATTTTTAGAATATTAAATTCACATTCTAATAATGATTCATATGTAGATAAGCAAGATGAAGGAAATAAAACTTAACCCCACAATGATATGTTGTCATATACCTTTCTGGTGTTTTCTTCCATATTCTTGTCATTATTGTTTCTTATTGCCATCTGAATCACAGCAGCAAAGTATAGGCTGCCTCCATGGGGCCAGATACTGACATAGACATAGTGCACGCATTACCAGCAATCCTAATAGCAGCCTTAGGTTGTGGTAACTATTAGCCTCCACCCACCAACGAAGAAACTGAAGCACCGAGATGTAGTGCTACTCTAAAGTGGTCGGGATTTAACCTAAAGACTTTGATTCTAAAACAAACAAACAAAAAAAAAAACAGTCAACAACTCTAACACAGAGACATATTAAAAAATCAAGCTATCAGGGTTATAGTACCAGGCATGATTTCTGTCTTGTTCAGGGGCCTTATAGCTGTTGGTTGCTGCTGAGATATAAGTATGACTACTGATCATTTAGGGAAATCATGCTACGCTAGTCATGGTTGCAGTTCACAGGGGTCACCGCTAGGTATGACTATTAACCGCTTTTTATCTCTGGCAGCTTGCATGGCGTCTTCTACTACTTGAAGATTAGTCCTCAGGGAAGTTAACTTTCAGGTCAGTTCCGGTTTTCTTCCTCTCAGTTCCATGGTGTCCTCAGTAACAGGGACTTACCTTCCACTTCGGGAGGCAACCAAGGGCAGTAGCAATAGCCCTTGGGGGAGTATTTTGTACCACCCTGACCAATAACTCAAAGGAGGTTTCTACTACTACATGGTTGGTACTGGAGTTTTTTTTTTTAAGAAGTTAATAACTTTTTTGGGGAGTATTATCATCAAAGTGATATAACTTTAGGTAGTATTCCTGTGCATACACATATGCTTCTTTGTATTATATGTATTTTTAGGTAAATACACAATAATATGATTCCCTAGTGATTTTTCAAGCATTCTTAGTATTACTTATCTTAGCCCCTCTCTCTTTGTTGGCCTCCATCTCTTTTCTCTCTTTTATTGTCCTCCTGCTTCCTCCCAACTTAAGTCCCAATGTCACAGAGGAAAAAGTAAGTGGTGGAATAAGAATTCTCACTATCCCAGTGGCTAGACTCCAACCCTGGCACTTTCACAACTCAAGGAGTGTTGCACATTAAAGGTCTGATTTCACAAGAGAAAATAGTTCTGAAGTTATCAATTTTGCATCTGGCTACTTTGTTGAAAGTGTTTATCAGTTCTTAGAGGTTTCTGACGGAATTGTTAGGGTCACATGTACAGACAGAATCATGACATCTTCAAATAGTGATAGTTTGACTTTCTCCTTTACTAATCATATCACTTTTATTTCCTTCTCTTTTCTTACTGCATGAGCTAAGAGTTCAGACACTATATTGAGTAGAAGTGGAGACAGCGGAATACTTGTCTTGCTCTTAGCAGGAATGCTTTGAGTATATGTCCATATAGTGTGATGTTGGTATAGCCTTGTTGAATATAGTCTTTGTTATGTTGAGACATGCTCCTCCATCTCTAGCCTTTCCATGACTTTAGCCATGAAGAGATGTTGAACTTTGTCAAATGTTTTTTAATGCATCTATTGAAATGGCCATGTGACTTCTTTCTTTGAGTCCATGTATGTGACAGACAGCATGAATGGATTTATGCATGTTGAACTATTCTTGCACCTCTGACATGAAGCCAGCTTGTTCATGATGATGATGATCTCTCTGGTAATCTTGAATACAGCCTGTCAGTATTTTATTGACAGTTTTTTCATCCATGTTTATCATGGAGATTGGCCTGTAATTTTCTTTGTGTGTGTGTTGTGTGTGTGTCTGTCTGTCTGTCTGTCTGTCTTTATCTGAATTTGACAACAAAAGTGATGTGGAGATGGGTGTGGGAAAGTCTCCATACCTCTGCACTCTCTCTGAGTTTTATGGCAGCAGGACCAGGAAGTGAGCAGTGTAAGTTTCCACCCAAACACCCAAGACGTGTCTTCTCTAGCCAACCTGATGAAAGGTACGTTTTTGCTGAAGGGTAAGGGAGCAGATGACGGACTTTCAGGGCAGAGGAGTAAGTTGGCCAGTGCTACTGCTGTGATGGTCCAGATCCAGGCATGATGACACCAAGAAAACAAGTTTATAAAGACAGAAAAATCACAGGCAGCAAAGCTCTGAGGAAAAAAAAGTCAAAGAGAGAGGAGGAGGGCTATCATCAGTATCTTAAAGCCTGTTGTGCGGGCAGGGGAAGGGATTGGTCTGTGTCGTGATGCAGGACAGAATGAGAACGAATGGATGCAAATAGAACCAAACGGAGACCATCTCACAACCAGCTGTACAATGACAGTAAGTTGACTGCAGTTACACATTTCTCGGTCCCTAATGATAGAAGTCTTAAGAAGGTGGAAAATGATTTACTTGAAATGATATAAAGGGAAAGAATACAAACTGTAGAGTGATAAATATTAAATTAATCTCCTTCCTAAGATCAAAGAATGTTTTGTGTGCATACACAAACAAACCAGCTGATAGTTACTTGTCTTGTGTAATCATTTTCCCAGTTTTATAGGTATATATTGTTTAAATTATTTATCCCTCCGTTTCTAATTCATAAAAGCTTAATTTTATTTCATGAGGTCATTACAAAGAATCATGATTTGAATACCCATGTGTGACTTAAAACCTCAACTTTGTTCAGAAAACTTTTAGCTCACATATTAAGGAATTTTGATGGAAATAGGAAAACAAAGTGTGGTGATAATAGGAATAGAAAATGCAGTTTTAGGTTAAGAACCTTAAATGAGCAAGCAGCCTATTGCAAAGCCACACTAGGAAGTGACGGAGGGGACACTTAAGTCAGTTGGAACTGAATTGTCACAAAAACAGAAAAAGAGCAGCCAGGGGTGTGGTCACTCTGCAAACTCCAGATGGAGAATCAAGAAAGATTAGTCTTTCTCTTTCTTCTCCTGACCTGATTTTAAGGTTCTTTATAACAAGAAAAATGTTCCTAAAATCTATTCCCTTCCATATTTTAAAGGATTTTTATATTTTGGTCATTTCTCATCATTTAATGACTTTTATTTTTCTGGAACTAAATCTCCTCTTTCTACTTTCAAGTTCTGTCGGAAGTCATATCTACCCTGTGAGACGAGAAATGACCATGGCTATGACCACGTCACAGCTCAATGTAGTTCCAGCCCAGCTGGAAGTTGATATCAGTATTTACATAGTCAGTGTGGTCTGCCTCCAGGAGAGAGCTAGGTGTTTTATGACCACCAGCTTTATGAGTTGTAGCTATAAAATCATCAATCTTTTAAAGCAAACATGCCACAATGTCTGCATCCAAGTGGGAATTGTCCTTCAGAGCCATGACCTTGGGAAAATTTCATACACATGGGCATGAAATATATTTAAATCCTTCACAGAAACATCCGTGAAACCCAGTTTCTCACGGTGTCTCTATCTGCCTGCCTCTTTCTCCATCTTTACCACATGTACACACAAACAGAAATTCTTAACGAAAAATTTCATATTGCTTGTTAATCAATTTTATTTTATTTGGTTTTTTTATGTGCATGTATGTACATATGCATGTTCACATATGTATTGGTTTGTATATGTGCATGTGGGGGACAGAGGTCAACATGGAGTGTGTTCCTCAAATGCTTTTCACTCTTCTTGCTCATCACAAGGTGTCTTGTTGAACCTAGTGTTTGCAAATTTGATTAAGATCCCTAGCCAGTGTGTCCCAAGAATCCTATCTCCCACCTCCTGATCACTGGGATTGCCCACTTGGTTTTTATGCAATTGCTGAAGACCCAAACTCCAGTCTTCATGTTTACATGTTAAGCATTTTATGTACTGGGCCATATCCCAAGCTCAATTTTATTTTTAGGTTAATTGGCTATGAATATCTCAGATTATTTGAAAATGAAATCCATTCTTTTTTTTTTTCTTTTTCCTGAGACAGGGTTTCTCTAATGATGTAGGATGTCCTTCTGATTATGTGTTGCTTTTATTGGTTAATGGCTAAAACTTCTTTGGGCTATGGCAGGGCAGAATATAGCCAGCCTGGAAAGATTTTTAAAAAGAGTAGGTGGAGTCAAAGAGATTCCATGTAGCTGCTGAAGGAGACGGTTGCAGGAACTTTATCCAGTAAGCCACAGCCTTACAGCGATACACAGAATAATAGAAATGGGTTATTTTAAGATATAAGAGCTAGCCAATAATAAGACTGAGCTAATAGGCCAAACAGTGTTGAATTAATATCATCTCTGTCTGATTATTTGGGTCTGGGTGGCCAGGAACAAATGAGCAGTCTCCATTTACACTCCAAGTCCTGCCTGTCCTGGAACTCTGTAGATGAGCCTGGTCTTGAACTCAAAGATTTGCCTACCTTTGCCTCCCAAGTGCTGTGATTAAAGGCATGTACCACTACCACCCTGCAAATCCATTCTTCTAAATGAAAAACATTACAATGAAGACATTACAAAGGAAGAAATGCAGGAAGGCAGCTGACTCTCATGACTACATTCAAAGAGGCAATATAAAAATATTTGGAACCTTGGCAGTCTCTTTAGCATAAAAGATAACCATCCAACATGCTATATTGAAGGATGTCTTTAGATGTCTAAATATTATAATGTTTATAAGGTGAAAACTAAATATACTTAATATCTCACCTTGTATATGTGTTGCTTCTTATAGTAACTCTGTTCTGAATTAATGACTGCCACCGAATTTTCTTTCTATTGCTGGGATAAAATACCATGAAAAAAAACCTGGGGAAAAAAGAGTTTATGTGACTTGTGTCACAGTACGTTGAGAGAAGCCAAGGCAGGGACTATAGCAGAGGCAGTGAGAAATGCTACTCACTTTCTTGCTTGCTCATGTCTTGCTGAGTCTGCTCTCTTATATACTCTAGGACCACCTTCCCAGGGAACACTATTTACAGTGAGCTGGGACCTGGATCATGAATCAAAAAAAGTTCCACAGACTTGCCCAAAGGCCAGTCTGAGGCAGCATTCTTCGGTTGACATTCCTTCTTCTCATACATCTTTAGGTTTGTGTCAAGCTGACAAGAACCAATCAGCACAATGGACTCATTGTCTACTTGAAGCACAAAATCACAACTTGTTCCCCACATCTCATGTTAGCATTATTATCACACTATAAAACACAAATAACTTTAAAATTGCCGTAGTCTTTAAAAAAGTCCCATCACTTAAACGTTCAATGTCACTTTAAAATATCCAACATCTTTTTAAAGTCCAAAGTCTTTCTAAAAACCCAAAGTCTCTTAACTGTGGACTCCTGTACAATCAAAAATAAGTCATATCTTATTTCAAGAGGCATGAACCAGAGCACAATCACAATCGAAACAAAGCAAAAATAAACTCTAAAAATCTAAAATATATCTTGTACCTCAGTGTACTGCATCAGGGATTTACTCATGATCCGGGTTCCAAAGGGCTTGTGCAGCTCATCCTCTCTGGTTCTGCCATGTACAACTCTCGTAGCCTGTTTCATAGGCTTAGGTTTGCTCCACTCCACAGCTGTTGCTGTTCTAGGTGGTCATCTCACTGACATCTCCAATATGTGGGAGTATCCGTAGTTCATATCTTCACCGGTGGCCTCTCCTGGCCTCTCAGAGTGCCAAGTCGCCCCTATTCTCCATGATCCCTTCACTTCTTCAAGTCTACTTCAGTCTGGTTGACTCTTTACACATTACCAAGTTTGGCTACCAGCATGAGATGTAGCTTTGGCCCCCAGCTCTGTATTCTGACTCTGAGGAAATACTTCCTAGAAGATTTACCTCAATGTTGATGGTCTCCTCTTACCCACAGCAGATTTATAGCTAATAGCCCAATCAACTAGCATCTATTGTTCCAGAAAAGCAAAAGTTTCTTGGTGGTTCTACTCTCTTGGTACAGCTGATTCTTCAGTCTCATCTGATTAAAATCTACATATTTGCAATTCAAAATAGCACATGAACAGCTCTGAGAGAGTCTTTGCCTCTTTCTGAAACTTCACAAACCAGGCTTCCATCATCTGCATTGTTTGCAGCAGGCTCTTCTAAGTTCCCACAATAGTTTACCAAGCTTTGAGCACTCAATAGCTTCTCAAGCCCAAAGTTCTAAATCTTTCCACAGTCCTCCGCAAAGCAACGTGGTCTGTCACAGCAACACCTTACTCCTGGTACCAATTTCACTTATGTTCATTAGTTTTTGTTGACTTGATAGAAACCTAGACAAATCTGTGGAATTGCCTGCATCAGATTGGCCTGTAGGCAGGACTGTAGGGTCATTTTCCTGATTAGTGATTGATTTTGGAGAGCCTAATCCACTTGGTCAATGCCACTCCTGGGAAGGACGTTCTGGGTTGTATAAGAAAGCAGACTGAATACGTTATGGGGAGCAGACCAGAATGCAGTACTCCTTCTTGCTATCTTATTGCCTCTAGGTTCCTGCCTAGAGTTTCTGCTCTGAGTTCACTTTATGATGTAATGCAATTGTAAACCTAAATAAATCTTTTCTTTCCCAAGTTGCTTTTGGTCATGGTGTTTTATCACACCCATAGTGAACACACTAAAACATTTACCAAATGGGGACGTAAGCCCTTTGTTTTATAGATAAGCTCACAAATGTACATGGACAAGACAGGCATGCTGGTACATACTGGTAGTCCCATCACTCAGGTAGTAGAAGCAGGGAAATGTATAGCTTGAGCCAGCCTGTATGACATAGTGACCAACTCCTTTCTCTCTACATGTGTATGTTATGCCCGAAATCTGGAACCTGAATCACCACCACAAGACCAACTCTGATGCAAAAACAGAGTCTTTATTCACAGGTTAACTCAGGTCCCTCTATCTGTTTGAAGGTGGCAGCAGCAATGATGACAGTAGCAGCAACAAGAACAGCCCAGGAGAGGTCCTGAGCAGCGAACAGAGGGGGTTTATATAGGGGAAGAGGCTTGAGGAATTCTGGGCTTGTGATTGGCTGACCCCTAGTGAGATGAGGGGAATTCCAGACTTCCAGGCTTGGGATTGGCTGCCCACTATTATGTAGGTGGGGGCTTTCCAGGCCTGAGGGGATTCCCAACTGCCAACAATTGCCTGAGGGGAATTCCAAGCCTCTAGGGGCTCAGTGATTGGTCGGTTTTCCTTGTTCTGGGATTGGCTGGTTTTGTGTCAGGGGCAGAGGTGGCTCCAATTCTGGGGCCAAACTGTGTTGTTTTCTTAAGTTCTTTTTACCTTTGTTACCCTAATTTTGGGACCATTGTGAATATCTTTGGCATGCTCTGAGTCTAGAGGCTTAATGCATTCTTTTGGTCCTGGTTTCAGGATCTGAGGACTTTTCTCTGGCTCTAGGTTTTGGAACAAAGTACTTCTTCCCCAGCTCTGGTCTCATTTTCAGGGTGGTTTTTTTTTTTTGTTTGTTTTTTGGGTCGGAGCTTGGAGGCAAGCCATTCAGGGTCTGTGTAGGGGCTAGGGATCAGGGAATAGTTTGGGTCTGGAGCTATCTATCTATCTATCTATCTATCTATCTATCTATCTATCTACCTGCCCACCTATCTAGTCATAAGACATAGGACTATAATATATAATATGTATTATATTATATTCATAAGAGGCAGAGTTCTGTCCAGTACATTCCCATTCAAGTAATATACTGCTTCTTGGCCTGCCTTACCATGACTGCCTCAGGCTTGGTTTCCTCCCTAGGGAAGCTATAGCAATAACATTCATCTTCTCCTCACGGTTGGCTCCTGCTTGTGGGGCAAATATGATCATACAAAAGGAGTCTGGACATGCCCGGGCATGATTATGTGAGCATGCACAATATTAATCTCCCCATGATCCAGCCTAGATCTGCCCAGAGGTCCCAACAGCTGCAGCTGAGTGATAAGAGAAGATGGCCTAGGCCAATCAGAGACTGTCACGATGATGACCTGAGTATAGAGTGGCTGCTCCCCCTCCCTTGGTGGCAGCAAGATATATAAGGTTTTCCCTTTCCTAAAATAAATGAAGCTTGTTGTTTTTCGACCCAATCCCCAGTGTCTGCGTTGTTGATGCCACGTCTACTTGACCCCTCCCCCTGGATCCTAATGGAGCATAATAACACCTACTCTCTGGCTAAGGTTCTCCAACATGGCTTGCCTCTGCTGGCTCCTAAGCCTCCAGTAAGTATTCTAGTTGTAAAGGAAAAGGGTCATGGGAGTTTCTTGGTGCATTCAACCCAATAAAGAAAAGCCTAGGATCAGATGGCTTCATAGTTGAATTGTGTCAACTATACAAAGAAGAGCTGTTATTACATTATACATTTTAAAAAAGTGATTTAACACAGATTGAATAGCCTAAACCCACCACCAAGAGATTCTTCTATTGCATCTCCAGTACCATCTGTCTATCTGCTGTCTGTCTCTTACACACACATATAAATATACATGATTCATAATAAAATAGAAACAAAAAGAAACAGATATATATATATATATGTGTGTGTGTGTTTGTATATATACAATGATAAAAATTTTATTTTTGCAGGAAAATAATAAAGTAAACTGCATATCCCTTAACAGTAGAACTGCTGAATAAATTATTTTTCTGAAGAATCAAATCTATAAAAATTGAAAAAATTAAATAGAATTTATGTACATATGTTCAGAGTTCTGTAAAACAGCATTAAGTGAAAGAAACAGCTTCAAAAATTATATATTATTATATATTTCTCCTTTATACCATAACACTCCCTGCAAATTTAGGTAAAATTGCATTTCAGTGTATATGTGCATTCTTGTCAAATGTCTAGAAAGATGTGGAAGGATGAGTTCTGTTGGAGGTTGTGATATAAGACATCCTTTTATTTGTATACTCTCTTTCAGGATAATTTTTGAAATTGTGCATATTTCCCAAACCATAAAAACAATTTGAATATATAAATTATACAGAAGGGTAATGAACTAAGGTGTGGTTGAAAACAAGCTTTATCCTTATTTATTTATTTGGAGATTATAATTTAATTATAACATTTCTCCCTTCCCTTTTCTTCTTCCACACCCTTCCGTATACCTTTCTCTTTTTCACTAATTGTTATTACATGTTATTACATGTATGCATATATATGCATATACACATATATATATGTATATACACATATTTGTAACCTGCTCAGTGTGTATAATGTTACTTATATGTATACATTCAGGGATGACCAATTAGTACTGGACAACCAACTAGTGTGTTCTTCCTAGAGGAAGACCACCTCTCTTGTTCCTACCTTTCCTCAAGCTCTTTCTGTAGGGTTGAGGCATACTGAGCCCCCCACCACCATCCAGTTTGGTATGCCCACTGGGACCATCCTTGTTTGGCTCATGTTTGGGTGATCACATTGGTGAGACTTTATGGGTGTAGCTTCTGAAATTACTTGGAGACCACACCTCATAGCATACTCCCTGATCCTCTGTCTTGTAAGATCTTTCCGTCTCCTCTTCCACAATGTTCCCTGATCCTCAGTTGTGGAAGTGTGTGGTAGATTTATCTATTGAAACTGGACTCTACAACTTTGAATTCTGATTTATTGTAGTTTTCTGTAATGGTCTCCATCTGTTGTAAAGACAAATTTCCTTGGTGAAAGGTGAAGTCTACTACATTTATCTGACTTATAAGGACAAATGTTTATAGATTGTTGTTATGGATTATACTGCTTTAGTAGATTAGTAGTTGTAGATTCTCCTCTGATACCCATGATTTTACCAGCACTGAGAGTCAACTGGGTTTCTAATACCAGGCATGGTTTCTCTCTTGTTGCATGGATCTTAAACCCAATAAGAGAGCTGTTGATTACTGACAACATCTCTGTGCCACTACTGAACCTGTACGGATATTGCGCTATGTTGGTTGATGTGATATTGTGGTTCATAGGCATCATTACCATGTAAGACTGTTGATTTTTTTCCCCCTTCTTTGGAGGCGTGATGGATCCTTTGGGTATCATGAAAGCTAGTCCAAAGGAGAGGGCATTCAAGTCTAACTCAGACTTTCCTGAGGTCTGTTTCTGAAGTTCATGGTGTCCTCAGGAGTAGGGACTCAGCCTCCACCTATGAAGGGTAACCAAGGGCAACAACAACAGGCTGTATGTTTTGAGTCTCTTAGATATTCCTGGCTTTGGCCTTTTTTTCAAAGAGAAGAGCTGAGTACTGATTCTTGGTGACTAGGTATAGCGGAACGGGGATAACGTGGTTAGTGTGGTATTAAAAACAGTCAATTCAAGCACAAGCGGGCACTTGCCAGCTGCTTATTTGTATAGAAGAAGGAAGCAATGACCCGGTTCAAGGTGACACAGAAGGACATTAACATGGCCGGTAGGTAGCAGAGCATGAAAGAAACCGGGAGATCCTCGGTGAACTCTAGTGGCCATTTCCTGGACAGGTTGCATCATCAGAAGAAGGTGGAGAGAGGCAGCCATATGTCAACTGGACTTGGTTTTGAAGCACAATGAAGGGAGGAAGGAGACCAAGAGATTTCTGGAAGTTCTTAGAACAACCTCAGTTAGGGGGAAATTGTCTAGAGCGAGGGAAGAGGGACCACTTGAGTATGTCTGTGTCTGTCATAATGCCTTTTCTTTGTTCATCACAATACTTTTCATTGTTATTTCATGCCACATGTTGAACATTTCTTCCTGGTTTGTCAGGCTTTCTTTTCTAATTACAAGACTAAACACTAAGATTTTACTTGTAAATGTAGTTCATAGAGAAGATTTAAGATTTCCTGGTCGTGCTTTCTTTTCTTAGCTTTGAATTCTCCAGATGTGTGACCTGCTGGAGGGTGAACCCACTGACCTCTGAGGGTCTTCTGCAAACTGTCGTGGCCAGTGGGCTAAGGCTTCCAGACAGATGGTCCCTGCCCTCACTACTTTGTTTCATCTGAAAGTACCAATCATCTTGGAGGCTCCAGGGAGCTGTTGTACTCAGGGGACATGAAGCAAAGGGCTTCGCTGTGTAGTCTCTGGCTCCTGAAAGCGACTGTCTCACTTTCATGCACATCATATTTGGAGCTGAGCTGACAGACGACTTTTCTCTGTCTACCCCCGATGAGTCGCGGTGCTAAGAGCACTATGTGCTCTCTGGCATCAGATTCCACCGATGGGTGTGGCTTGAAGTTGAGAGTTTATGAACTGTGCAGCTTCTGCTATTGTCTGCAGCATTTCCTCTCTTGTCTCCGAGTCTCGTACTTTCTCAGGCAAGGTCAGTCTTATGTCCAGATAAATGTCTGGCTTGTCTTACTGCTAGGATGAGAAGAGTAGGGGAAGTGGGCTGGGGGTTGGTAGTTGTGGTATTCTCTTTCTGGCAGGGATTCTATTGTGTGTGTGTGTGTAGAAAGATATGTCCCCTATAAAATAATACAGTAAAACAGAATAAAAACCGGAACAATGACTAATCTCATTAGGAAAGTGATTCTTGTTCATTTGGAGTGAGGGAAACAGGAATAACGTTTGGGGAAAGAAACTATAATCATTAAAAATAGGAAAATAAGGAACTAGTTACAGGTGAAGTCCATGAGAACATGGAAGTTCAGGCGGACCAGTTGTTTTCGGTTTGTCATGGGGTCAGAAAGAAAGGCAGTCTCCTCCCACTAAATCAATAAAGCCTATTATTTTGTTTTGCTCTGGGAATCACCAAGATTATTGAGCCCTGGTATATAGAAAGCCAATTTTCAAAGCATTTAAACCCTCACCTTCTGGGAAGCATCCTGAAAACCAGCAGAACAAAAATGAGAACCCACAATGTGTGCGTAGGAGGGAGTGCCCTCAATAGGATTAGGGCCTCTTCTGGCCACCCGCTTCTCTGTAAATGTCTGGTGTCAGATCGATTTATCTGACTTTTTAAAAATAGATCTGTGTCATTTTTGAGATATACTCAGTCTAAACAATAGGGACAATACACGCGCATATTTAATCTACATATAACAAGACACATAGCATGGAGTGAATTGGATACTAAGAGCATGGTGTGCTCTATCTAGGACATAGTATTATGGTAAACATCATTTGAGAGTTTCTTAATCTGTATTGTTCTGCTTTTGCGTGTTCCTTCCTGTCTTTGGTCCGAGTGACCTGCTGATCTGTGCCTGTGTCAGAGTGACAGGTGCCGTCCTGCACTGTGTGGAGTTTTCTGGCCACTTTCTTGAGGCAGAGTCGACTTTCACTCACACGACGAGCTGTCCCCGGCACCAGCTCAAAGTCTACGTAGACTCCACACTGTGTTCATGCGCTGTGCTGGCGGATTCTCTCCACAGCTTTCAGTGCTTTAGGACACGTGATGTGGCGTGATTCCCCTGCAATTCAAGGGTGATTTCCACATGGCCGAGCTGGTGTCTCTGTGGAAGTGACTAGGGCTGCAGGGGGAAGGGCCTTAGAGACATCTGTCACTTCTGATGAATTAATCAGTTCCCCTTGAGGAGTCGCACCTGAGTGCTGTGTTGTCGCCTCCTCCTCCGCTGCTGAGCTATACTGAAAACTGTCCTCTTGCTGTTTAGTGGAACTGACTGACACTTTAAAAGTCATGTAAATGAGCGACCAAGGGCATGCACACAAACAAACATAACATGTGACTTGCAAACAGAAGAAGCCACAATTTAAATTTTAGTTGGAGGATAAACAGGAAGAAAATTGATCAGAAGCACCTGCTAAATTTCAGGAACATTTTACCAGCATTTATCATTTAATTTTTTTTAAAACAAACCTTCAAGGCAGAGGCACTGTATACTAGAGAATAGGCAAGGGAGACTCTGAAATATGTGAAATAGCATGCCCAGGTTATGGTGCGGTGAGATTGTGACTCCTATAAATGTCAGAGCTACACCCATGAATTGTCATCAACATGGCTGCCTACACAAGCCCTAAACAGCGATGGCACCAATGGACATGCTAACATGGAAGGGAAAGGCTCCCAGGTCCTCAGCCTTAGTTAGACAAAAAACTACGGGTAACTCAAAAATGCTGAGATTGGGAGAAATGGTCTTTTCCAGGAAATAGACCCATTGGTTGGCTATCCAGTACCAAGTAGTCAGCTCTGAGATCATATACAAACAGGCAAAATATGGACTGAGTAGGCTGTATTTATGTATTTAAGAGTATATATTTATATATGTATCATATAAAGATACAAATAAGACATAAATATAAATATATATCTTAATATATATGTAAAAATTAAAAAGATGCCATGAATTTGAGAGACAGAAAGAGAGGAGAGAGAGAAAAAGTGAGCAAGAGGTATACATGGGAGGTGTTGAAGGAATAATGGGGAAAATGATGCAATTATATATAATTTCAAAAAATAAAAATCTAAATAATTCCCCACCAAGGACAAGAATTTGATTAGTCTTTTTCAGGGCCAGGCTTCATAATGAAAGAGTGAGATGAGAATTTGTTTTTGACAAGGAGTCCCTTGTCCTTTCTGGTACACTATTACACCCAGCACCTGCTCTGTCCAAAGCACGGGGTTTCTTGTCTATTAATAGCCTTTCTATTAACAATACACAGTGACTTTCAATATGCCAAGCTTGCTGGTGTTTTCAAGAATTGAACATTTGCAGAAAGACATCTAGAAAGTCTTTGGAGGCTTGTAAACATGTTATATGATTATATGCTATATGATTAGCACAGAGGCTATGGCAGAAAGGGAGGGCATATACCCGCACCGAGAACCTATTTATCATTCTCATAGGCGCTTAACACACACGTTTTGTTAAGCTTGACAAGGGTCAAAGGTCAGAGAAAGTATTTCCAGTACGGTTGTAGAGCCAGTAGGATTTACAACTTCTCTGTATAGGCCTTAACTTTTCAATTCCTGTGATCTAGTTTGAAGAAGCAAGTATGTAGTGTTTCATACCTCAAATGCCTCCATGAGAAAATTAAGTACTCTCTCCGAATTACTTTGTAAGGCCAAGGGGTTAACAGCACCTCCTGCTCTTCCAGAGGACCAGAATTTGGTTCCCAGTACCCATGTCAGGCAACTCCTAAGCACCTGTAACTACAGCTCCAAGGGATTCCTCAGGTAACACACCACAGCGTATTGACTTAGGGTTGCTTAGGATACTACCTGAAATAAATGAAACCAAAGGCTATCAGGGTCCCCCTTCATTACGGAGATTGTTTTTTGATGAAATATAAATTTCATCACATTTTCATAATAAAATGTTTAACCATATTCTAGGCACAGTAATTTGTATAAAGAAAAACTGGGTACCTAAACTGACTTGAAAAATTTATCATCTAATTCTATGCTCTGTAAGATAACGGCCTTAATTATGACCTGTCTATAACTGGCAATGAGTAGCAGACACTTTACACATGTATGTTTGTATCCTAAGCTCAGTTTTTGCTCCAGTACAAGGTGGGTGTTTTATCTTCTAATGCAAAGTTTTAACAGGTTATCTACAGTCACATTTTAAAAAGCACAAGAGTTGAGATCATGGCAAATTAGCTATCAAAACAAGATAAAGCAGAGATAGGAGAAGTTCACCTTGGAAGTAAAGCAAAGCTAGTGGACGAACATGAAAATGTGAAGGTCAAGAGATGAAATCAAAAGACCATTGGGAGCCCTGCGGTTTCCAGGAGGGCACATGACTGGTTCCAGTTAAGACTGGCAAGGGCAATGAAAGGGCACAGTCACCACAGCGAGACCTCTGGCTTGTCTGAGAGACACAGCTGTCCTTTGAGACTTGGAGTGTCTGCCCTGGCTAGCATAGCTCATGTTCTGAAAGATATGGGCACCAGAGGAGAAGGTCTGCTCTGTCTGTATCTTTTCTGTTATTCATACAAATGCAAGGCGGACAGGCCACAGACTTATAAAAGATGAAAAAGAAATTCACCAAATATCTGCATGAAAATTTGCAAGACATCGTTTCACTTCAGTGTGTCTAGGATGTGGCTCTACTTTAGATGTTCCCAGTAAGGAGGTTTTCTGTTTTGAACAGGCCCTGATGGGGCCCTCCCTTGCTCCTCCCAAATCTGTCTCTCTTCCATAACAGTTTAAAAATGTGATTTTGGTATAAACACACATGGACTGGGCTTGTAGCTCTGTGGCAGCAGCAGAGTGCTTGCCTAGCATGTGCAGATTCCTGAGTTCAACTCCATACCATCAAAAATCATATGTACCTATTTTAAAAACACTGACAAGCTCGCAAACAAGCAGGTGTGATTGTAAGGATTAAATTGGAATTTTCTAAGGTAGTTTTGTTAGCAAGCTGAAGAAACTTGGTCAAATATGTCTTCTGATGAGGTCATCTGAGACTTTCAGATAGGACAGTACTGCTTGCCTGTTTTCTTTGTGAACAGAGAGAGCTTCCATGGCAGACACTCACCTTTAGTCCAGTCGTCACTTGGGAGCAAGTCTGTTTTCCCACACTCAGTTTGCTGACCCCTTTTGCCTCAGAACTGAGCATATTTCCCTGGTTCATATTCTCTAGAAAAAGTCGTGGGAGGAGAAGGTAAGGTTTTCATTAGAGAACTGACCTAGGACTCTGTACAGGGGTTTTTGCTTTATGTATCTCATGCAAGAAGAAAAGACAAAACTTTAAACAGTCCCTTGAATTCACTCTTGTCCTAAACAGATCATTCCTTTATTTAACTTGTGTAGACCTTGTATATGCTCTATTTATTTCCATCTCAGTGCTTCTATTCTTTTACAAGTGCATGTGAATTGCTAGATGACTTGTCCTGATTTTAGATCAAGCATGAGACTCACAATAGTTACGGGGTGACAAAAAAAAAAATCACAGAAACACCTTTGCTCGGAGCAGAACATCTGTGCTGGAGAGATGATAGATACCAATGCAAATAAAAACTAACACTGTGTATTCATTCTCTACCATCATCGTACCAAGCTCTTCCTTTGGACCATCTCATTTGATCTTTGTAGCCTCTCTTCTGGGAAAGTTCTATCTTAAGTCTCAATCTACAGACGGGGCACAGAGGCTTAGTGGGGTTGGTTAACCTGCGTCAGAGTTGTAAGAACTGAGCTCAGATTCCAGCCCAGGATGAGCACAGAACCAAGGCTCTGAAACACACACAGAGCTGCTGCTGTGCACAGCTCCAAGGCCAGACAGGAGCACCGTGAGATAAAGCTATAGTGCTGAGATGGGATGGGTAGGGGTGAGGTTGGGATTAGCATGGGGTCATTAGCAAGATCAGGGAGAAGATGAAGGAGGTAGGGAAGAGTGTTCCTCAAAGAGAAGGGAAGAAGGGTGGTCAGTGAGCTAGACAGAAAAAGGTAGTGGGAGAAATTGAAGTATATACCCACGAAGTTGTAGGAGAGTGTGAGGAACAGCTACTCTAAGCCTTAGGACAAATGGCAATTCATTGAGGTGGCCTCTGATAGCGACAGGTTTGCTGGAGCACCTATTGGGATTAGTATAAGTTATAGATTTCTGAGAGTCTCATCTTCCAGATACATTGAAATCGGGTTTCCTTTCTCAGCATGAAGCATGACACTTCTTTTTTTTTTTTTTAATTAAAAATTTTCCACTTCCTCCCCTCCTCCCATTTCCTTCCCCCTACCCACCTCCCCCTCGCTCTTCAGTCCAAAGAGCAGTCAGGGTTCCCTGCCCTGTGGGAAGTCCAAGGTCCTTCCCCCTCCATCCAGGTCTAGGAAGGTGAGCATCCAAACTGGCTAGGCTCCCACAAAGCCAGTCCATGCAGTAGAATCAAAACCCAGTGCCATTGTCCTTGGCTTCTCTGTCAGCCCTCATTGTCAGCCACGTACAGAGAGTCCCGTTTGATCACATGCTCCATCAGTCCCAGTCCAGCTGGTTTTGGTGAGCTCCCATTGGATCAGCCCCACCATCTCAGTGGATGGGCGCACCCCTTGTGGTCCTGACTTCCTTGCTCATGTTCTTTCTCCTACTGACATTTTTTTCTCTCATCATTTTTCTCTCTAATCACCCGAGTGATTGGTTGAGGGAAGTGACCGGTTGGGGGAGAAACACTAATTTCCACATCTGGGTAATCGTAAACCCTCTTTTCCTGAAATCTTACATGGAAGCATCAAGTGTGCTTGATTTAACATTGAAAGTATGAATGTACTATCTGTATTTAATCCTGTGATGTTTTATAAGTTATCATATACATGACATATTTGATAAATGTTTTATCTGCTATGACTTTATTGGATTATATAATATCATTTTTAAAGGTACACTTTGTTTTGATGTTTATTTTTATCTTGGTACTAAGATAAAATAGGATACTTAAAACATCCAAGTAGAGCTAATATATGCCCAGAACAATGGTTATATATACTTGTATTTAGAGTTGATTCATATTTTGAAATATATTCTAAAATATAGAAATACCACATTAAAAAATTAAGTCACCAAACTCTTTAATAATACATGTTTACTTTGAAATTTTTAGTCTTTTCTACGAGGTCAGAGATTTCCGCTTTTGATGCTCAAGTCTTCTGACCCTACGGATTGTTTTCATGTTTCACTGCAGTCATGTAAGACATTTTTACTTCAAAGGAAAAATGTTATGAATTTATAGTGCTATTAGGACTCAAGAATCTGTTTTGTTTTATTTATTGAGGCAGAGGCAGTGAGTAGAAGGCACGCTACACCGAAAAGAAGCAGAGGGATCCTGACGTTTCTCTTCTAGATAGGACAGAAACTGAGAACGCCACAGGAATTTCTCAGCATTGTTCACCTCTTGACAATCTGTGGGTTGTACAAAGGACAAATGACTTTCTGAGGCACGGAGAAGGCCAATTTTAGAGGACTGTCCAATCACCATAGACAAATATTTGTGTTCCTGGGGATTATTTGATTTTTATCAAAGCAAATTGAATTAGAAACATAATGTGTATTAAGTCATTGGTATTTACCGTCTAACTCTTTTTCCCATAGACATTGCCGTGCTACATCTGAGCTTGAAGTCATCAGTTAGACACACCATGTAATGATCCTTATCGTAGCTAGACAAAATAAAAGCCTCTTAGAAGCTGCTTCACAAGATAGCCGCATAACTTTCCTCACTGGAACTTGTTAAGCAAATAATGATTATTAAAAAGATTGGGCCAGTCTTTTACACCACTTTAAGAAGAACAATCTCAAGATGTCTAGCCTGTTCCACATTTGGAGAGACTGTGGTATCCAGAGCATGGAACAAAACCTCAGGCAACCTTCAGTAGCTTTTCTTCAATGCTCTGTGAACACTGATGCTGGCTTAGCATGATGTGTCTTCCAGGCACACCCTCTGTTAATTATATAAATGATTTCGTTTGTGCCTAAAACTGCTCAAAAGTTCACAAAAAACTTTGCAGATATTGTTCATGTCCACACTGAAGTTCATAAAGGCACAGATCTCAGTGGCTGATGTGTAACGTCTCTGCTCTTCATGAGACAGTTATCCTCTGAGTTACCAATAGGACATATATACAGGTTAATATGGTTAACAAATGTAGCATAGATTACAGATGTTAACACAGGTTCATGCTAAATACCCTTTCATGCTTACAGTCTTGCCGAGCAAGAAAGAGCTAAAATCAAAAGAAAGATCTAGAGGGGGAGGCATGGTTAAGACACACACAGAACAGAATCGAGCCCCACAGGCAGGACTGAGAGCCGGCTGTGGTCCTTTCTGCAGTTGTTATGTAAGGTACGGAGGAACAGAAGCTGCTGTGTTAGTCTGCACACAGCATGCCATTTTCGGGAAGATCCAGGGAGAACAGTTGATATTCCAGGCCCTTGTTTTATATACGAACTGAAGAAACCAGAAATTGAAGCTAAGCCAAGAGCTCAGTATAAGAGACTGTAAGATGCAGTGTCAGCAATTCAGGACAATTATCTGGCTACCAGAATTTATGACACCATGGCAAAGAAGTGCCCAAAGCAACTGTTTTGCATTCCTGATTTGTGTCCAAACATGTGGAGGATTTTGGAAGGCAGAACTATTTTTATTTTATTTTATTCACATTATTTAGACATCTACTATGTACCAGACATTGTAATAGGTGGGAGAAGAACTTTTAGTGAACTAGATCACACAATGCACACACACACACTTACACACTTATACACACACACACACACACACACACACACACACAAAACGGAGTTGGTTAATGAGTCGAATTTATTGGAAAAGGAAAACACAAAAGAGCCAAGAGGAGTCAGATTGAAAGGGTACAAACAGACAAACTGATTACATGTATATTTCCATAAAGAGGACATATACTAGAACACAAAGAATGGAATAACTCTAAAAAGACATATATATAAAAGTCGGATCAGGAAGAAGTGATGTTGCTGTGTGTGTGTGTGTGTGTGTGTGTGTGTGTGTTTGTGTGTGCCTCAACAAGGAAGTAGATATGTGTGTGGGAGTGTGGGGGAGCCTCTACAAGGAAGTAGATATGTGTGTGGAGGGGTAGGAATCTACAAGGAAGTGATGTTTGAAGATGTAAATAGGTCCAAGAATAAGCAGATATTCCAGTACGTGTGAGAATACTCTCGAGCCTCTCTCAAGGATCAGTTGCAAGGGACTACAGGTTAGAAAGGTCAAGATCCAGGGGCGATAGAGGCTAGTTAGCAAAGGAGGGTGTTCTGAGATGAAGGACGGGGAAGCTCTCAAAAGCCAAATTGTACAGTGGGAGGAACAAAAAGCTACTTGACGAGAGTAAGAGATTGGCCAGCTGACCAGTTCTAAAACTAGATTAGAGATAATGTCTGGAAAACAAATTTGGGAAAGTGAAGCAGACCACTGGTGCCAGTTTGTGTTGTTCAAATAAACGCATGGGAGAGGTAGGGATTAAAAAGTATCCCCAGGGCAAGGCATATAACCTGGGGATTTGTGGTAGCAACTGGGAGGATTTTCCCCTCTGGGCAACGCTGGTGCTGCAGTGAACAGCTGGAGCTTGGAAGTGAGTCACCCAGCGTGGGCTTGTTGGAGGTGAGTGTGGTGTGGGTGGGCCTGGGAGGGTATTTGAATGGCAAGATGGAAGAAGCAGAAAGGTCATCCATCTGCAAAGTGAGTGAAGCCTTAGGCTCTCTCTCCAAGGAGCGCTTTCGGAGGCTAACAGTGCGCAAGGCTTTCCCTATGAATTTTAAGCAAATGTGAACATTTGATAATACCAAGCAAACAACAATAAAAATCTCTTGGCTCTTCTCTTTTTTTTTTTTTTTGGTTTTTCGAGACAGGGTTTCTCTGTGGCTTTGAAGCCTGTCCTGGAATTGTAGTTTCTGAAATGATCCATTGAAGTCCTAATGCCTGGTACCTCCAAAAATGTGCCTTTAGTTGGAAAAAGGGTTGTTGTAGGTGTTATTAGTCAAATTAAGATGAATTTATTCCAGGGTAGCCCAGTGAGTTACATATCATTGCACACAGAAGACACTTGGACACAGAGACACTGTGGGGAGATGGCCACATGAACACAGAAGGACTCACAAAGCCTGTGACGAGGGAGGCAGCCTTGGCATGATATACCTGCCAGCCAGGGAATGTTACCCATTGATGGCCATCATGGGAGCTATGAGAGAGGCTGAATAAAGATCCCCTCAGAAAGCAGCCATGCTGAAAACACTTCAATGTCTCTATTCCCAACTCTGTGACAGTTTCTCAGATTTTCGCGATCCGACTTCAACAGTCCTAGGAATCTCACCTTTTTTACTATCTTCTAGTCCTTTCTCTCAGAAAGAAACCAGATTTGTTTTTTTCTGTCCAATATTCCCTACCCCTTCATTTAAAAATTATCCAAAAATCATGAAAATATTTTGATAGCGAAATATTTCAAAACATATAACAGACTTTATTCTTTCAAACATCTAGATTCATCAGATGACAATCTTTTTTGTATTCACTTCTACTTTTTACTCTCAGACAGAGATATTGCTGAAGTTCTTCCTTCTCCCAGCTTTCTGCCATTTCTCTTTTCATCCCTGATTCTTGTATATTCGTAAGGCTGTATCTAGAGCAACACTTTATTTATAAAGACTTTCCACTGTCACTCAGGATCACTCAGCTCATTGCCTCCTATGATGCTTTATTTACAGCGCATGGCAATGATCATATTATGTTTTAATTGTCATCTCTATCTTTGAGAAAAAAAAGTCTTGCTCCTAAGCCATTATCTGATGTCTATGCAAACCTAACCCTTGGTCAAAGTGAATTTTAATTCAGCAATGTGCTCATAAAAACCATTCTCCTGGACTGGTGAAATGTCTCAGTGGGGACAGTGGCACCTACATGGTAGGAGAGCACCAAATCTCTTATGATATCCTCTGACCTCTTTCATTTATATACCGTGGCATGTGTACTCCTCCAACCATAGCTAAATAAATGTAATAAAAAGTGTAAGGCCTTAATCCAGGATGACCTACCTTTCTTGCTTTAGAAGTTGTAACTTTATAAATTTTACTTATTTAGCATAGTGGAGTTATGATTCCCCCCAACTCTTCCTTTCCTCCTCTTGGTATATTGTTGGTACTCTGTTTCCCTTCTCTCTTGCTCTTGAACTTGACCCTGTTTTCTTAGACCAGTGGGAAGCAGCAGAAGTGACTTCATGCCAGTTCCCAGCCGGAGCTTTGGTCTCCCCAGTCTCCTCTCTCATCCCCAAGTCACCGCAGGATCCAGAATGAACCCAACCTGAAGGTCTGACTGCTGCAAAGCCTTACAGACCCTCAGTAAACCCACAGATGGTGGTTATTGAGAATTGGGCGATCGTCACACACCCTTAAAGCAGGAGGAATTTCTCTAGTGCAGTAGAGTCAGAACTAAAGCATACACAGTCACACTGGTCATCTACTTCTTCAGCTCAATTATTATTTATTTCCAGTAAATATTCCACAAAGTGTTTTACACACACACACACACACACACACACACACACACACACACACACACCTCCCTCAGCAAAAGCTGTAGAGGCCCAAAAATGTGAGCTTAACTCAACCTTGTCTGAAGGTCAAGAGTTTTAGCTTGTTCAAAGTTATTAACAACAACAAGTGTGGCTACACAAACCACACCCTGTGGTTACTTGGTCTTTTTCACATTAAGATGGCCCATATAGGTAGATCCACTCCACCCTGACCAATGGTCAGGATATTCAAGCATACTTTTGCTTCTTCTTCTTCTTCTTCTTCTTCTTCTTCTTCTTCTTCTTCTTCTTCTTCTTCTTCTTCTTCTTCTTCTTCTTCTTCTTCTTCTTCT
>NC_022016.1:26972745-26973951 GCF_000317375.1 Microtus ochrogaster
GGGGGGGGGGGGGCAGCGGCTTGCCAGGGTAAACTTGTGTAATGTACTGCACATCCCTCCTAACAACAGAGGCTCTTTTGTCACTCGAACAGAGGCTATTAAGAACATGAGTCATTAAAAAGAGCTTTAGAGAAGGCAGCGGCATTTTCCAGTGCTGTGGCTTTGGGGCGCTTCACGGAGCCTCAGGGCTCCGGACAAACGGAAGCATTTCTCCAATCGCTAACAATCAGAATTGACTTAAAAAAAATATCCCCAAATGCCGCTTCTGGATGTTAAAATATGTCCATTTTTTAAAAATGAGAAAGGAAAGGAGTTAACAAGCCTTTTCCTGAATTTACATAAATACGACAAAAAGAGTATTTTCAAACCTTAAGTTGGCCTGGGAATCTCTGGCTTCCTCACAATAGCCCAGATATTTCTTTCTCTTTCCCCTTCTATTCCTTGTGCGTTCCTCCCTCCCTGCTTCCTGTTGTTCGGGCTGATCTTGAACTCCTGGTCTCTGCCTCTCAGGTAGCTGTGACTGCCTCCTAATTTTTTAATATATTCAAAAGTGTAAGTGGGGGAAAATGAGGGCTAAGAAAGTCTTCGTTCTACTTGAATGAAAAGACACTGCTGTTTAATTCTGTTTCCACTAGAATTTTTCTACAGCACTTCTATGTAGTTAAGATTACACAGTCTGTGTAATTAATTTTGTTTTCTTCATTTTCTTTGGCTTGTGTTGCTCTATTCAGAGACTGAGCATACGGCTCAGTGGCCATGCTTGGCCTCTTGCCTGTCTTTTTGGAATCCAGCAACACTAACATATTTGCAAATTCAGCTGAATGAGTGGCTTCAACAGAGCCTATACAGCTTCACAAAACTAAAATATTTACTTTCTGGCCTTTTACACAAATAGTTTATAAATCCTTAGGATAGGATGTTAGAGTCACATGTTAATAGCATTTTAAAGGCTCTCATATGCATACGTTAGCCATACATGTTTGTTGTTCGCTAACATTGCCTTTGGAAACTATTTACTCTATTGTGTAGAGCCAGATGTATATAAAATTCTATACATATAGTACTGGTATAATATTTCTAAATTTAAATTTAAATCGTTCATCTGGTTTTTTTTTTTGTTTGTTTGTTTGTTTTGGGTTTTTCGAGACAGGGTTCTCTGTAGCTTTGGAGCTTAATTCAACAATGTGCTCATAAAAACCATTCTCC
>NC_022016.1:26974192-26977740 GCF_000317375.1 Microtus ochrogaster
CATGCTTTCATGTGTGTGTGTGTGTGTGTGTGTGTGTGTGTGTGTGTGTGTCCCACTGAGTTCAGTTGTGGTTGCTGGCATAAACATGTATGGAGGTTATTTACTAGAGCATGAAGAGCGGTATAACCATCAACCATAACCATCAGTAGTCCCTCAGGGAGGGGTGGGGCCTTGTGAATCGTTCCCTCTTTCATGATGAAATGTTGGCAGGCCCAATCTTGTGCAGGTCCAGTGCTGGTGACCACATTGTAGTGAATGTATGAATCTTTTTACAATATGCTTCCCCAGCCTGTGGCCTTCCCCTTCTTTCTACCCCTTCTTACTTGATGCCCCCTTAGGGTTGGAGAGGGTTGGAGAGGGTTGGAGAGGCTGATATAGATGATTCGGTTAGTACTGAGTATTCCACTGTCCTTTGCTCTAACTTTGATTGGTTATGAATATCTGGGCTAACCATTATACACTACAATAAAAAGCTTCTGACAAAAGCCAGGAGAAGCACTAATCTTTGGATATAAACATGAGTATTTAGAAGGCAGTTTGACCACATGTCCTTTTAGCAAAACGACAGGAGTGGGTGTTCAACAAACGTCTGTGATCTGTGCAGCCACCATCTCTTGACGAGGCTTACAGTAACAGACATTAAAGCAGGAGGGCTCACCAGTGTTGGACAGCTGACGGCAGTGAGTCCCAGTTCCCAGAATCCAGTGACCACTATTTCAGTGTGGAGAGATAGGGTCTTTGAACTCTTCCCCCCTTCCAGGGTTGGCTGTTGACGGGCCCAGTCTTGTTCAGGTTTATTGTAGGCCAGGAGAGTTCATTGAGTCCATGATTGGAACCATAGCATCATGCAAAGAAGATGGCATTCTGTAGCCCTTCCTCATCTTTCTCTCTTCTAGCTCTTACATCTATTTTCCTTCTCTTCTACAAAAAGCATAAGCTCATAATTGTTGCTTTACTTTGAGTTTATCCCCACTGCCTTTTCTACTCTGTTTGAGATTCAAAACAAAAAGAAACAAAACATCAACAACTTGATGTTATTTAATTCACATAAAACTTGCTTGATTTACAGCCAGGCGGTGGTGGCACACTCACTTGGGAGGCAGAGGCAAGAGGATCTCTATGAATTCAAGGACTCCTGTCTACGTAGTGAATTCGAGCCAGAAAAAGTTATATAGTGAGACCCTCCCTCAACAAACAAACAAACAAACAAACAAACCCCAGGCAAAGTAAATAAACAAAGTGACAGCAACAAAAACTCCAATTCCTTATTTTTTTCAAAGTTTAAAATTTTTTCCTAATAAAACACTTAGAAAAAAATCCTATTGTTAAATTTTAAAATGTATAGAAATTTTTATTTCCTCAAATATCTCTCTTAAGTATCTCCTAGTTTTCCTAAAAAATTATTCTAAAGAACAGTTTGGATCAAAAAATTTTAAAAGATAGTATACAGGATTCTAATAAATCTATACTTAGTTATCATTATTATTAACATATGTTATTATTTGAATGTAATGTATTCAACAGGGTCACAGTGTTTGGACAGTTGGTCCTCGGATGGTAGCATCATTTTGATAGGCTGTAGAAAATTTGGGAGGTGGGGCTAAACTAGAAAAAGTAGATCCATGCTATAGAGATGGGCTTTGAAGCTTATAGCCCAACCCCACTTCTCATCCCATCTGTGCTTCCAGATCCGTAAAGATGTGGATAAGCAGTTATGCACTCCTGATGCTTCTGCTTCTGTGTTGTCTCTGCAGTGAGGGATTATATCCTCATGGACAAAAGGAAACCCTTCCTTCCTTAAATCGGTTCTTGTTATCTAGTAGTCATAGGAAAAAGAAAGGCAGCTAATACAGGAAATCTGTACGAGGAGTAGGGCTTTATATCAGAGAAGTCCTAGAAGGTAATCAGTAAATCTGATGGTATGTTGGATGACATAATATGGATAGAAATGCAGTAATGAAAACTGTTTGGAGAGGAACAAAGCCTCTATCATGAATGGGGACAGAGGCCATTAACTCTATATTCTCTCAAAGACTCTGGCTGTTATACCACCCAGTTCCTGAAAATCCACACGAGGCTTTAATAAAAAGTGGTAGACTAATTTGTTTGATGGAGGGAATTTCAAGGCATCATAGCTTTTAAGATGTGATATTATTATTGTTTAATGCATTTAGTGAAGTTTGTAGAAAGATTCAGAACAGGAAAGGAGTAGAAAGATATGAAGAGTTCAGTTTGTTGAGGAAAGGAGTATGAATACAGTAACAATTATGGACAGAGTGCAAAAACAGGTATGGACAAAGTCTCTGTAACTTCTGAGATTGGCACCATTCAAGAGAAACTAGGACTTTGCTTTTAGATAAGATCCCATCCATTAACCGTATTCCATGTGTAACAACGCAAATTCATTTGAGACTAAATGCCTGAGAAAACAAAGTTTCCAGAAAATCATGTCAAAGCAGGGCTACTTAAAGTGCTCTCATGCGCAAAAAGTACACACACACACACACACACACACACACACACACACACACCACTGAAGCTGTGGGTTAAGTGTGGTAGGCTTCAACTCAAGATGCCTACAGACCTTGTTGACATCATCATATTTTGCCAATTTTGCAAATATTGAAGATGCAAAGCTGAAGGATTATAAAGTTGTCAGCAATGTTCCAGAAAGCTTCAGAGGCCAGATAACACACACAGCGGGGACACATACCTGGCTTGAAATCCATGGCTGGGCTCTCTGTGAAATATCGAAGGGGAAGTCCAAGTCAGAATGGGGTGCCCACACTATAGGGATTGTTACAGTATGCTAAGTCCACCAAAGCAAGCCTCAGGCACCAAATGGAGAAGAGCTAGCCCAAGAAAGAGGCTACCTTTGCTGCAGGCTTGAGTTGGAAAGGTGTGGCTACCTAAGTCCATAAATGCCAGACACATTTCAGCAGTATTTGATGTTTGTTCTGCTGAGGGTTTGTCTTGATTCAGTTCTATTTTTCTTGTTATGCTTTATTGTTTGTTTTGTTTTTGTGTAGTGGGAATGTTTCCTTTTTACCATCAAATACTGGAAATTTATAATTTATATTTTGGTTTTATAGTAGTTCACAGTTAAGACTTATATGAAACACTTTGGACTTTGAACTTTAGCACACTTTTGGAACTATTAAGGACTCGGGGACACAGAGAGATGGAATGAACTCACATTGCATTGTGAGAGGGACATAAACTTTTGTGAGGCCAGGGGTAAACAGTGAGAGATAAATTGATGCATTTGGTGTCAGGTTTGGAGCTGTGATGGTTAGTTTGATTGTCAACTCAACTAGATTAAGAAACACTTAGGTATTAGTGGGTCGCACCTAGGATTTGTTTATTGTGATGTTTCTGGAGGTTAACTGAGAGATGACCGGCTCTCAATGTAACCAGCATCCCATTGGCTTGAGTCTCAGACTGAATAAAAATTGGAAAAGAACAACATGTGATGGAGTGTAGCCCCTGAAATGCGAGCCTAGATGCGTTCTCTTTTTCAGGTATTCGTCACAGGGATGAAAAAAAGG
>NC_022016.1:26978835-26985845 GCF_000317375.1 Microtus ochrogaster
AAAAAAATTTAAAATTTATGTATATATGCATTTGTATTTCTCTCAGCATTCCTTCATGTAAACCTTTCCATGGTCAGGACCATCACAGCAAATGCACTTTCTGATACCAGTTTCTGTATTTGATTGCTTTTTTAAAAAAAGATTTATTTATTTATTATGTATACAGTATTCTGTCTGCATATGTGCCTACAGACCAGAAGAGGGCAACAGATCTCATTATAGATGGTTGTGTGAGCCACCACGTGGTTGCTGGGAATTGAACTCATCACCTCTGGAAGAATAGTCAGTGCTCTTAACCTCTGAGCCATCTCTCTCCAGCCCTTAATTGCTTTTCTATTGCTTTGAAAACACTGACCAAAAGCAGCTTTGGGAAGAAATGGTTTATTTGGCTTACTATTCCACATCATAATCCATTACTGAGGGAAGTCAGAGCAGGAACTTAAGCAAAGACTGGAAGCAGGAAGTGAAACAGAGACCATGGAGGAACCCTACTTACTGACTTGCTGTCCATAGCTTGCTCAGTTTGCTTTCACTCACAACCCAGAACCACATGGCCAAGGGTGACTCATCTCACAATGGTCAGGACCATCCCACAACAGTCTCTAATCGAAAAACCGCCCCCAAATGTGTCCATAGGCAGATCCAATGGAGGCAATTCTTCAACTGAAGTTCCCTCTTCCCAAGTGACTATCGTGCATCAGTTGAGAAACACTGTCTAGCCCAGCTAGCAAGTCACCGTCTAAGATTTTCATCACGGTCTGGGTTTTATCTGATTCACCAAACCATGAGTTGGATATGTACATAAGCAATTCATCATCAAATGGAAGTGGTATATGTGACAAGGGCTTAGCAGGGCCTAAGGGCACAAGGAAGTTACACGAAGGAGTGATCCAAACACCTGGGGCTCCTACTTCTGTCATGGAGGTTTCTCTTGACCATCAAGTCTTGACCATCAAGTACCATTGACCTCATGGAGTCTGCCTTGTGGTTGGCTAGTGAGGAAGAGAACATAGGGATTATTTATATACGGTTCTACATACTTTGCACGCACCATTCTACCAACTACAACATTGCAGCCCTTTGTGGGAACATCCTTGAAAGACAGTCATGGAGTGAAATCTACACATTAGGTAAAACTTCAGGCAACATACTTGATTGTGCATTGTTCTTGGAAGGAAAAAAATGAAAAGATATGTGATTATATACTTACCCATGGGCTGTAGCCAATGGTTTGGCTGATGGTCAGCAACTTGGAAGGAGCATGATTGAAAAATTAGTGAGAAAGACATTAAAGAAGGATGTAGGTGTATGGACCTTTACAGACAGAAGAGGCTGTGGGAATATTTGTGTCCCAACTAAATGCTCATCAGAATCTGACCTCAGTAGGAGAGGACTTCAATAGTCAAGTAGTCATGCTGACCCATTGTATGGATAGTAGCCAACTTCTTTCTTTAGTCATGTTTGCCATCATCCCATCAGCCCATGAACAAAATGACATGATGACAAAGATGCAGATTATATATGTGATTAGCAACATGGATTTTCAATTACTAATATTCATCAGAGTATGAATGTTGATGATAACTAGATATGTCACAGCAGAGACCGGCACTGAGCTCTGATATGGCATCATTCCCTGGAGTGAACAGTCAGTGACTTGGTGGCGGACTGACCACACTGGACCACATCCATAATAGGATGGGCAGAGCTCTGCCTTCACTAGGATAGATATTTATTCCAAGTATTTTTTTCATGTTAAGAAACACCTTTATTTAGGACATCATGGTGGGAAAGTTTCCAGCTAAATGCACAGACAAGCGAGGTATTATTGTGTTAACGCAGGAGCCAATGAGTTACATGGGTCTGAGTATGAAGGAGACAGCACCACGGTTGTGGGTCAGACCAGGACAGAGGCCCTATGCTGATGCCGCTTTCCCATAGCGGGGCATGCTTTCAATGGTTATATTGTTTCAGTAATGTCAGGGGACCAAATAAAAAAGTGGAACCAGATTCTATGACGTCTTGACTGAAGCCGCTTTGCACACACAAATTACAGGGCATTCTAGTGGCACTGCCACGGGCAAAGAAAGCCTGCTTCTTCCTCACTGCTTTCTTATGTTCATTCATGCCTGAACTCTCCACTTTGAACCAAGCCTTGATGAAAGTCTCAGACACACAACGAAAGTGTCTCAGGTAGCAACAGGCTTAAGAGCAACAGGCATCTCTGCTGAGCTCTCCACTTGGAAGTGGCCAATGCCTCACCTCAAGCACAATACAGAGAACCTGTTTAGGAAGTGGGGTATGAGCAAAAGCAGAAAACAGCATTCAAGATCTCTGGTCTGTGCAAACTGACGTGAGGCTGCGGAGCTGCTGCTCACACTGAGCTAGAGACTGCAGCCTCTAGTTCAGTCTGCAAACTGCTGGCTAAATGTCTTATCTCTAGGTCTGACTTTAGCTCGCCTCTGTAGCTCTCTGAAAGGAACCAAATCTGAAGGAGTAGCATTATCTACAGCACAGGCAGGACCAAGAAAATGGTGAAGGCTCACACAGAATTAACACTTTTTCCTTGAAGGGCACCTTGAGTTACATTTGGCACATTGTTTGAATTTGTCTATTAGGGACAGGCTTACGGACATTTTATTTGTATTTAACTTTTGGCAAAAAATACTTTGGTCATCGTTCTACAAAAACTTCTTAAAGGGTTATTTTTGATTCAGATACTCTGAGAAGTGATTCACAACGAGAACTGAAAAGTGAACATCTTCACAGCTAACATGAGAGCATCTTAAATATAGCAGGAGTCAGTAGTGCTTACAGAAAGGAGGGTCCTCTTAAGGAAAAGGAGCCAGTATCCAAATCAGGCACACCCTGTTCTTGTCACCGATTTGTACTAGGCAGTCAGTAGTGTTCTCCTCAGAAGGCACAAGTTGGGGATCTAATCACCCAGAGGTTTGAAAGTGTGGTTTTGAAGACGATGTCAGCTGTGGGGACAGCCGACGTGAATAAGAGTCCCCTTCCTGGAAGGCACAGCAAGTCACCAGTGACAACATCCACCTCGACTCCAGCCCTCTGGAGCAGCAGAAGTCCTCTTTCCTAGTCGGTGCATAACTCTGTGAAGGCACTGTGCAAAATGTGGGCAGGGCAGCTCACATCCCCATGTGGAGTGTATATTAAAACAAAGGCACATTTCCTAGGCACTGAACTGTACACAAACTAACAAAAGTAATCATTTGGACAAAAAAACAGTAGGTAAGCTTAATAACATGGCAGGTTCTAAGTAGAAAGTCTTGAAAACGCTCCTGAACAGTAGGCTTCGGTTTCACCAGGTTCTTCATTAAGAGACACATGGCACAATAATGATGATGACAACAATCACCAGGACACTGATCCCTATCGCCCACATCTTGCAGTTCTTCCACCTGTCCTTTCTCTTCAGCTTGGCAGCACTTGATTTAAACTGAGAAGCCTGCAGTGCATCTGCGCCATCATCTATCTCCGAGAGCTTCTGATCGCTTTCTAACACCTTGTCCACGTTGACTCTCATGATAGCAACCACTTCGTCTACTTGATTCTGTGTCTGCTGGAGTCTGCGGTTACTGCCAGAGGCAGCACTTGAACTTCCTGAAGGCACACCTGTGGACATTTTGGCCACAGCGGTAGCGGAGGCAGCAACTGGCCAAGGGTCGGTGGACTTGTGTGACCAGCCACCAGTGGAGATGGGCGGGGCTGCCTATTCCAAGTATTTCTTGCACGTAATACTTCTTTCAAAACTGTTGCTAAGGGGGTGCCTTACCCACCGTCATAGTCCTATAGCAACATTGCTTCTGATCAAGGAATTCAGTTCACAGCTAAAGAAGTGTGGTAGTCACTTGTGCTCATGGAATTCACTAGTTTTTACCATATTCTCCACCATCTTAAAGCAGCTGGCTTGATAGAATGGTGAATGTCCTTTCGAAGAAACAGACATGGTATTGATTAGGCGGCAGTAGATTGGAAGATGTGGACAAGGTTATCCAGGAGTATATATGTATGTGTGTAATTAGCATTTAATATATAGTATTTTCCCCTCGGTGTCCAGGATTCACAAGTCCAGGAATAAATGGGTGGAAGTGGTAACTCACCATTGTCCTCTGGTCCTCTAGCAATGGTTTTGCTTCCAGATTATGTAAATTTGTCATACATTATCTTGCTTCCCAAAGGGAGATATCTACCAGGAGGTGCAACAATCAGTCTATTGAACTAGAATCTGATTTACACCTGGTCCTTTGGGTTTCTCATATCTTTAAGTCAATAGGCTAAGATGTCAACAGGGGTGATTGGTCCAGGGTACCAGTGGGAATTTGAACCACTATTCCACTGTGGAGATCAAAAAGAACATGTATGCAGTGTAGGAGACAAGGCAGGTTTTAGTTGTTGTTTTTTTTTTTTTTTTTTTAATACACCTTCTTCTTAAGCTAAGAACAGGGTAACTATAACTCAATCTGGGCAAGATAAGAAAAGGTCCAGAACCTTCAGCAATGTAGGTGTGGGTCACCTTTTCAGATTCAAGGCCTGCTGGGGTGCTTGGTGAGGATGGAGGAAACACAGAAAGGGTATTAGAAGGGTAGTCATAATGACCACATGACAAGTTAAACAAAGATTGTAATTATGAGTGTTTCTTTCTTGTTTTGTTGAGGATATGTTTGTGCCTATATACATATACCAAGTACATATGTGCCAATCACTATAACAACTCAGTTAATATCAGCATTTTACGTTGTGAAATCTGTACTATCAGACTTAAATTAGGAGATATTAAAAGAGTAAACAGACTAGATGGAAACTTTGCCATCTAGTCTGTGAAAGAATTAGTCTGTTTTCAGCTATCTGTGGAATAGTTATCTCAAGTTCGGTAGACTTACAATCTGACTACTTTGTTTAGAAATTCGGCAGGACATAAAGGATGTGCTTTGGCTGTTAAGTTGACAAGGAATGGACTTATGGTCGGTGGTCTTGATCAACTTGACCGAATTAAGAGGTACTAAGGTCTCATAAAACATACCTGTGAGTCTGTGGGGGATATTTCCAGAGACTTTGTGGTGGGATAGTAATGGGGAGGGAAATATCTACCTTCAAGGTTGGTGGTATCCCCCAATGGGTGGTACAGGTAAAGTCCTAGGACAAAGTACTGAGTATGTGTTGGCTTTAATTCTCTTTGAGCAGGTGCATCTGCTGCTACTATTAAGGTCCTTCTCTGACAACAAGCTTTAACTCTTTTAGTTTTAAAATAGGGACTCAATACTGGCGACTCTCCAGAGACCTCTCAGGCTTTCAGTGCTGAACCGGGACTGCTGAAATATCTAGATCTTTGGGCTGAACAGCACAGAGTCCTCTGCTTCCTGAGTTTGAGCATTCATATGACAAATTGTTGAATTACCCTGAGTCTATCGTGTAAGGTAATCTAATGATCCCTTTTAATGATACAGTTACATACATTACAGTAGCTCTGCTTCTCTAGAGACCCCCGCCTAATATAATAATTTCATTGGCGTTGTAAATTTTTAAGAAGTTAATTAACTAGTGCTGATACATAATTATTAACTAAAGCCATATTTTGTTGGAATTTACTTAGGTTATATATTATATCCCCTTTCTGTTCTAGATCTCATTTAGGGTACCGTAATGTATTTAGTTGCCTTATTTTAGTTTCTTCTTGGTAGTGACAGTTTCTCTGGCTTCTTTTGTTTTTGATAAGCTAAACAGTTCAGGTAGTATTGGCAGGCATTCTAAGGAATGCTTATCTGTTAGAGTTAGGCTGGTGTTTTTCTCATGGGGCTTTGAGCAACTTGGAGAACGACCACAGAGGTGAAGTGTCATTGCTGTGATCTCAAATCAAGGGCACATACTATCAGGATGATTTATCACTGCTGATGTTGACCTTGGCCATTTGTCTGGGCTAGTGTTTACCAGGTTTCTCCACGATAAATCTACTGGTTTTCCCCCTCTCTTCTCTATTGACTATTTGGCAGAAGGTTTCTGTGAGATTTCATATTTGAGGAATGAAGATTTATGTACCTCCTTCTCAGAGGAGTACTTATATAAATTATCTGAAACTTTCCTGAGAGGGAGTTTTTTTAAACTTTATTTATTTATTCATTAATTTATATCAATTTGTAATTAGGTGTGTTTATTTAGTCCTTTGGGTTATAATATGAATGTTTTATTTTTTATTCAAGTTGTTTCAAATGTGGCTACTGGAAGCTTTTTAGTTGGCTCCCTGTGTTTCTTCGGCAAAGATCAGTCAATGCGAGTCTCTGTCTACTTATTTTTATTGCATCTACACCCCTGTTTTTATCTTGTTCCAAGCTTGATGTAGTGACAAAGGTAATAGAAGGAATATGGGAGAGGTTTTTCAATTCCCAGAAATCACAAAATACAAGTAGTATCTGTTTGTAAACTCTGTACTGATCATGCAAAAGAGTAGTGAAGGATATTTAAAATATCTATATAGAATAATTTCCACTTCCTCACTGTATGTACAGGATAAAGCTGGATGGAAGTCGTTAGGCATTGTGATAGATGAAATATTTCTCTCTAAACTTGCTCTTGCCTGCTCTCAATAAAATATGTGAAACTTGTCTATCATTAACTTTCAGCAATGTCTATTACTTGTACGTAGGAACAAATACTTTTTTCGTAATACAAAAAACCATGACATTTTATACTTAAAATATAGGCAATGGAGGCATGAGAGATTGTTCAGTGGCTAGGAGCTCTTCGCTGTTTTTGAAGAGAACCCAGGATCTTTCTGAGTACCCACGGGGGACCTTACAACAGTCTGTAACTTATTTCTGGGGTTTCTGACATGCTCTTCTGATGTACATGGGCATCAGGCACATTTGTCACACACACACACACACACACACACACACACATGTAATGCACATATTAAAAAGTTTGTATTAGAACATCTCATTATAGGTCATTTCCTGTAATATTTCACAGAGTTTCAGGCAATGAACAGCTTATCT
>NC_022016.1:26986266-27013082 GCF_000317375.1 Microtus ochrogaster
TAGATTTAATAAGCTGGTCAAAAGGGGCATTTTTAAAACAAATAAAAGGCCAGGGCTGATGGGGCAGATCTGTTATTCCAGCTTTTGGGAGGCTGAGGTAAGAGGATTACAAGTTCAAGGCCCACCTAAAACATAAAGAGGGTTCATGATTAGTCTTGGCAGCTTAACAAAATTGTCTTAGAAATAATGAGATATAGGTTGAAAGAAGAGAGCTAGTTGAGCATGTGCAAGACCCTCGGCTCAGTCCTCAATACCACAAACAAACACATTAAATAAACAAGCTAACAAATAAATAAGCCAAAGAAGCTAACAAGTTACAAATCTCAGTTCAATCCCCTGTGTGGACAATAGCATAATCATATTTTTGGAATATAATCTTGGCTGAACAAGCATCTGCTAAGCCTAGGACATGCAGGAAGTAGTACAACTACATTAACAGACAGTATATAATAGTTGTTTATTCAAGATTACTGAAGAAAAGAAAACCCCCAAGGCATGGTGTTATGCATTTGGAAGAGTAAAAGATTCTACAGAAGAAAGTACCTTTATATATGCATTTCATGAGTGCTTCAACAGAAAGAGATATGGCCTCCTTATGCTCATAGGCTTGTCACCATCCCCACAGCTTGGCTTCCTGGTAGAACCACAGACACCACGTCTAGTGTTAGATCTCATTGTGGGGCTTAGGATAAAGAGACACTGGAAACTAAATCTTTGGGCAAGTTGAGGTCATCAAAACATTGGAAATCAGAAGAATTTAGAAATATCTTAAAAGAAGAAATATAAATATTCAGTAAGTATCTGAAGCACTCACTGTCTTTAGTCCCCAGTGAAATAATAATCAAAATTACATAAATGTTGTGTAACCCCAGTTAGAATGAGTATTATCAGAACATAAAAGCTGGTGAGGATATGGATAAAAAATAATTCTTACATTTTATGGATGGAAATATCAGTCAATAGGCACATTTTGGAAAGAGGTAGGTAGAGTCCTCATGAACTAGAAACAGACTTAACATGTGATCAAGTTGGCCCACTCCTGTGTGTTCAAAGAAAATGATGGCAGAACTCAACAGACAAGCACATAAGTCATTTTTGTGGTGCTGATGTGATCCATATGGCTGCCTGTCAATAGTTAAACAGATAAAGGATAAATGGAGTATTTTGCAGCCATTAGAAGAATGAGAACTTACCATCTGAAGCAAAATGGATGGAAATGGATAATGTCATGCTAAACTAAGCAAGAAAGGCAAAAAACAAACAAAAAAAACAACAAAACAAACCAGACCAAAACAAAAGCAAAAGTAGGGTGCCATTAGGATGGAGTAGGTGAAACACACACACACACACACACACACACACACACACACACACACCCTCCTGGGGCAGCTTGGCCTGGACAGGAAGAAGAAACCACAAACTGCTAGTTGGTCACCATTATGGTGAGCAAATACATTTGTGGGTTATGGGAGAGAGAGAAGCAGAATTGTTCATGTCTTGTGGACAGAGACAGATCTGAAGAGGCAAAAATGGTGAGCAACAACAGTCTGATACGGGTGGCCTGCTTGTCACATAGCCATGGTAACATCTGGGCTCGGGCTACTGCCAAGGACCATGTTGGGTCCACCATCCTACTATAGCCAGGGTTTGTGTTGATCTCCAAGGTCTGTGTTGCTACCAAAGGCCACAAGGATGCCCGAGTTCTGAGCCACCACCTCTGGCCATGATGGGGTCCAAGTGACGATCTATTACTGGAGTCATGAAGATCTCAGTGGCCTACTCTGCCACCCTGGGCCATCGTGACAACTGGGCCCAAGCTGCTGCTGTTGGCCATATCTGGGTCTGTGGGCCTATTGCTGCTGGGGTCTGTGTTTATGTCCGTTGCCCATGTTACCACAGGGGCCCATACAAGCCATGTGTTAAATCACCTGTTGAACCATGTGTTGAAGTTCAAAGGCAGTGCTGAGTTGACCTTGCCACTCACTGTCCCAAGGAAAGCCAGCTTCCTCACTAGAGAGATGACCCCATCCTTTGCAGGTCACTACCCCAGCACAGGAAAATAGGAGAAACTCCCCCCGACCCCTGTCACTTGGGAAATCTGGCCCCACCGTCATCCATGGGTATGGGATGCTGGCTCTGCCTCTCACCTGAGCCGGGTGATCCCAGCAGCCCAGACTGACCAACTCATCTACCACCCAGGCACACATCCAGGGCTTTGAATTGGCATACCCCAACATTTACCCCATCTATGACCTGCTAGAGTGCATAGATGGACTGGTCTTGTGGAGCTGAAGCCTGCAGGATCTCCTTGACCCAGGGGAACATCAGGATACCTGAGAGGAGTTTCAGTGAGGGTCCAGTATTGATCCTGATACCTTGAACCTGATCAACAACACGTTGCACGACGACCACTCGCAGGTAAACCAGGCTAGGAAAGGATAAACTGCATTCTACACCACTGCTCCCAGTGCCACTGAGGCAAGGGAAGATGTGGCGGAGAAGCGGGAAATAAAGAAGAGCAGAGTGGGCTTTCTTTGTTTGCTTGTTTGCTTCTGTTTGGTCTGTTTTTAATTAATATTCTTATTTATATTTTTATGTTTATCATTTTAAGCTTTCCTTTGCAAGGGGACACTACAAGGGTGGAGGGCATATAGGGAAGGACTGGGAAATGAGTGGGATTGGGATACATGATATGAAATTCCCAAAGAATCGATTAAAAACAAATCAAGTTTAAAACCAAACCAAACCAACAAACAAAATATATCCCAAACAAACACAAACAAACCAAGAAGTATTGTATTTTCTTTCCAGTGTGGAAACATGAGATCAAAACCAGCAAGGACTAGCCGTGGAAGGAGAAGAGTTGTTGAGAGGAGAAAGGGTTGAGGCTAGAAGGGCAGGTGGGTGCAGGCATGTGATCCACAAATGCTGAATGCATGTAAAAAATATCAGTGGGTTCCACTAATTTGCACAAGTAATATTTATATCATTGACGGAAATAATCATGAGACTTTCTTGGTGTTCCCGTACCCAGCGAAAAAGACGAACAGTAATTGTAGCTAGTATGGCCCGACAAGAGCAAGATCGCCATGGCATAGGCAAGGTAGACTGCTCAGCCATGGAAGGTCTGAGTCACCTTGTTAGGCTAGAAAAAAGCGCCAAATGATCGAGAGGGAAACCTAACTTTGGTGGTGGGAGGAGCAGATAAATATCAGGTGCAGTTCAGGACCAGCTGCAGTAGGGAAGGCTGTCTCGTCCTATCAGGTCGCTTGCTGAGACTGGCTGCCGGCCGCCTTGAAGCCTGCGAGGTAATTAACAGCGAGGCCTAGGAGTAGCAGAGGGGTACAAAGGCTGGCCTGTGCGGGCTGCCTCTGGCTTCCTGACTCATATCCTCTTGGCTTCATCTTTGATTACAGTGTAGCTTCAGTGGGTAGGTTGGCTTATGTCATGCTGCTGTTTTTTTTTCTCAAGCACCAGACGTTTTACACTTTTGCCCTCGGATGTTTCCAGTGCCATAATTGCCCTTGGGGGAGACCTCTCTTCAGGTGTTTACGCTCAGTTGGGAGGGAAACGGGGGTTTTCCATCTGAAGGCAAGACTCAACAAATGTGGGGTACAAGCTGACAGACGAACACGGTGAAGCCTCTGGAAATTGATTTCCAAAGGTGTCCCACATGCACCCCAGAAGGTTCCAGACAGTCTGTCAGTTCACACAATGGAAGTGATAATAACACCCTCGTGTACTGAAATTATTTTCAGCATTCTCTCAGTCTCTCACGCCCGCTCCCTTATATGCTTTCTTCCTGCCCAGGCCCTGCATTTGTGAAAACTTTACACTGGAAGAACAATCCTTAAATCCTGATGCCTCTGTTTTCCAGTTTCTGCTCCATTTTCTGATCATACCTGCTGTCTCCCTGATATGAGTCAAGAAGAAAGGAGAAAGGAGGGATATGCACATAGGACTACCAACAAGTGTTCAACAGAACTTCATGGAAGCTTCTGCCAGATTTCAAGGGTTTCCTCACTAAACAGTTTAAAGAGAAATTAAAACAGTTTATCTTTTAGTTATTTTCCCTCTGAAGAGTCTGTTTATTTCTACCTTGTATATTCCTGAGGCATCTCTTTGTTAATCTCCTGTGTCAAATGTTTTCTACGCTTGCTTCCTTGAAGCACCTGGCACACAGTTTTAGAGAGTGTTCATGAAGGCAATTTCCTTTTGAACTTTGAAAACCAAAAGTTTTGTCTCCTCCCACATGGTTGAATGATATGAACTTAAAGTAAGAAATGACTCCCTAAAGTGTCCGAAGGCAGTTTCATCTTCTTTCCAGCGTTGTTGTGGAAAGATCCCAGATGTAGCTCGGTAGAGTCCTCCTTTTTGTCTTTTGTTTTTCAAGACAGGGTTTTGCTGTAGTTTTGGAGCCTGTCCTGGAACTAGCTCTTGTAGACCAGGCTGGCCTCAAACTCACAGAGATCTGCTTGCTTCTACTCCCGAGTAAAGACGTGTGACACTGCCTGGCTATATTTTTTTCTCTTTGGAAAAATACAGTGTTCTTTGGCCTAAGTCTTCTGAAATTTCAAATTCTGAACGTTGATAAAGATCTGTTGTTTAGTTCCTGACTTCTATGTCAAAAATTTCCACATATGTCTATCAATCCTTAGAAATTTTTTATTTTTGGGGGGCTGTATTTTAACTAAGACGGAAACATCAGGAAGGCCTGCGTTCACTTGTGCATTTGCCATGTTTGTTATTTCTTGTTTTCTTCTCCAGGTCTGCTTTTCTTCAACATAAGTAACTTCTCTTAGTACATCCTTGCTGGTAATACATTCCCTCAGTTCCCATTAATCTCGAAAATTCCATTTTCTTTCATTTTTAAAATATATTTTCATTGGATATAGCTCTCTGAGCAGATCATTTCTTTTTATATTGATCTGGGTTTTTACTTCACCGCTCACACATCTCCTATTGTCTGCTGTCTCCATTATGTCAACAAGAAACAAAGTATTTCTGCTATTATTATCTTAAATAATCATCCAACATTATTACCATTATTATTCAGAGGAGAGGATATTATTTCAGGGAGTTAATGTCTTTATTCTTTTTGAAAATTTCACACATACAACATAATTGATCATATTCATCCACCACTACCTCCCTCCAACTTTCCCAGGTAACCCTCATCAACAATTTTGTAATCATTAGCTGTGCTGCACATGTGCGCATGTGTGTAGGGCTATCCATCATAACACGGGCAGCCTACCAGTGGCCAAATCCCACAAGGAAAGTGACTCTTCCTCCTCCAGCGACCATCAACTACCAATAGCTTCTCTGCCACGGAACCTTGGGGTTCTCTTTCTAATCAATGGTGAGATTTTTGACTGACTTGATCTTGTGTAGGCAGCCATGTTCATGTGTGAACAGCCATGTCATGTTCCATGAGCCAAGTCAGCGTTTCAAGGCTCTGCTTCCCATCCCACAGCTCTTTTTTTTTAAAAAAAAATATTTATTATGTATACAATAGTCTATCTGTATATATGTCTGCAGGCCAGAAGAGGGCAACCAGACCTCATTACAGATGGTTGTGAGCCACCATGTGGTTGCTGGGAATTGAACTCACAGCCTTTGGAAGAACAGACAATGCTCTTAACCACTGAGCCATCTCTCCAGCCCCACCATCCTACAGCTCTTACGTTCTTTCTGTCCCCTCTTGATGTCCCTCTCCTGATACTCCCTTAGCAGAGGATCAGGGAGGTTGGGACGGATGATTTGCCTGCATCTGAGCACTCACAGTTTCTCACACCTGACTTATGGAGAAATGTATGCAGAAAAATGCCTTTCTGGCCAAAGTGGAAAGTGAAACAAGTCTATTGGTATAAAGATAAATATATAGAAGGCATTCTGACAGTGTGATCATTTAGCAAGGTAGCAACAGTACGTTTTCACCTATGGTCATGGGCTTTTGCCCAGGTTTATAGTATGAAGTGTGAAGTCTCTTCTCTGGAGAGACTTCTCATAAAGTGATTGGTTACACACACACACACACACACCCCATTACTATCATGCCACTATTGCCTTGGTGGGCATATCTTACTGTGCAAGTCAGTATTGTAGCATGCAGGGTCTAGCACTGGATGAGACCATTGATTTCTTTTCTCCTCCAAAAGTCTACATAATGTGTTGTATCTGAATTTCCTTAAATGAGATTCTGGCCTTCACAACTCTTGCCCGACCTACTGGGTAACGTTTGAAAAATGTTAGTGTCTTTTCGTTGTCTATGAAAAATATTTCTTACATACCCCAAAGACTAATTTTCTCAAGACCTTTACATGTGTGAACCTTCTTTTCAGAATTCTGCTGTTCTCATCTTTTTTACTTTTATTTTACTCTTGAGACAGAGTCTCATGGAGCCAATGCTGACATCAAGATTGCACAGGCTGACATGACCCTGAACTCCGGATGCTCCCAAGTTCTGGGAAATAAGTGTGCGCCATCACTTTTAGCTCTGTCCTTGTCTTTACAGATGGCTTGCTCTTATATTCAGGTCCTGAATGAGAATAGTATCAGAAATAGTGTTTTCTCTGTGGTGCTGGGGTTGACTCCAGGGATTGTGTATTCTGGGAAAGCTTTTGCTTACTGAGCAGCATTCACAGCCAGAGGGACATGTCTGTCTGTCTGTCTGTCTGTCTGTCTGTCTGTCTGTCTCTTTCTCTCTCTCTCTCTCTGATGTTCTATATTGTCACAGTCTTAGAGAAACAATGACACATGTCCGTGAGTTGGCACCTCTGAAACCATGGGCTAAAATCACTTTCCCCATTATTGTCTTGGGTATTTTGTCACTGAGAAATAAGTTTCGATTAACAAAATTTTTAATGTTTATACTGTTTTTTGTTTTACTCTAGTAATAAACCTTATGTCTTTCTAATTTTTAGTAATTCTGGAAACAAATCAGCCACTTTCTGTTTTGGCTATGAGGCCTAGTCCACAGGAGGGATTTCATACTTGTCCTGAATACTGGTCAAAATCCCATGACTGGGGAAATTATAGGCTCCGAGAGGAAGCCTCTCTTGCTCTTTTGCTAACTGGTCATGCATTCAAAATGCCCCCCCCCCCGATTATTCATGTTTATATCCACAGCTTTGTGTTGTGCTCAGGTGTCTGCACTGAGTTCACTCTTTCACCAATATCCTTCCACAGAGACCCCCTTACCCTCCGGTTTGTACTGACCTCTGTCCTCGGGTGCTCTGGCTTCTGGGTGGGCAGTAGGTACTTCTGACCCTTCTGATGACTGGACAACATCTGCATTGACAGTTTTTGAGGTCCACTTTTCTCAGCCTACCTTATGCAGTTTGACAACATTGGAAAATTCCAGGATCATCTGTATTTTAAAATGATTTATATATACATATAATTTTCTTAAAAGTTAATCATGATCTATTTTTGCATGTATCAGCATCTAGCTGAGCCTTTTAGTTGTCCTTAATAATTTAATTCTGTTGAGCAAAAGATGAAAGCCTTCAAACCAGGAACTGGAAATTTATATATCAACAATATAACGATAAAGTAGAGCATTCTAAGTGTGTTGTGCATTATGAAGCTTGAAGGAATCTTAAAACTTATGATAAGTTCAGTAAAATGGTGGACAGCTTGTGCCTCCAATGACGCATGTATGGATATAGAAGAGGGCAGGTGACAGAGAAAATAGCAAATGGGTAGTTTTAATGCCATAAAAGTAATGAATAATTTTCTTTTCTTTTGCTCTATTAGGAACATTGTTTTTAAAGTATATTTGAAATGAACACAAAGTGGAAGAAGAGAATTTGAAAGGAACCCACAAGAGAGGTAGCAGCGAAGATGGAAAGCCAGAGAACAAAGAGAGATGGGCACTACGAGGGCTGTGGCGTGAAGAGTTTCCCGAGAGCCTGGTGCAGGAAGGGCGATGTGTGAAGAACAGTGCTGAGCTCCCTTAGGGACCAGACAGGAGGCCAGAGGCTTAAGTGGCTGCATGAGGGATTTAGATAACAGAAAAGGAAAAATTTTCAGACAGTGAGGTTTGATAGACACTGGGATGTGTAACCGGGGAAGCTTGTGGAATTTCCTTCTCTCAAGCTCTTTTAAAAATAGACAGCATCTCATCTGCTTAAAAGGATGGACTCTGTTTGACCCCTCAAGTGTCTCCTGAACCCAGAGGGGGACCCTCAGCCTCCCCAAGGGAAAAGAGAGCCTGAGTGATCCTGGGGGACGGGCTGGAATAGTGAAAATATTGTTACCATTTCTCATGTTTAATTTGATTCCATATGACACATACATAAATTATAACCTCCATAGTGCATCTTTTGGTCTTATGTTTTTGTTTTTAAGGTCTGGAGATAGAAGTTTAAGTAAAAGGCTTCTAGGGAGAGAAGGCAGACCCGTTTTCTCCTCCTTCTTGAGCTTATTCGTATAGGAACATAAACAAGGAGAAAAGGATGCCCTGGACCTCTTTGACTTCGATTTCACTTCCCATTCTAAATTAAAAAGTACTGTCCTTTTTGCTGGCTTTGGTATTTCAAAAAGGCAAATTGAAGGATTAATTTAGGGCAAGTATTTCTCACAGTATTTTTGGCAAGACCAGAATTCCAAGCTGGGCCAGGTTCTCTGTAGTTAATTTCCTCTCAGGAAGTTTACCTCCAAAAGTCCAAATATAAGGTCAAACTTTGGGTTGCCGGAAATGTGACTGTCTTTACTGTTTGAGCACCCAGGCGGCCCTCAGTGAGATATTTTACTCTGTGGATATTGGTAAGGATTCAAGTGCTTTAAAATGATTTAGCTGCTTCCTCTTTTTTTTTTTTTTTTTTGCTGTTGTTGCTTTTTAAATGAGCTATGATTTCTGTACTCAGTCATCTAAAACTCCGAAATTAAAATTTTCCACAAGTAAGAGGTGTCCTGTTTTCTCTGGATTCAGTTAGGAGTGTAGATATCTAATTACTGGTGGTGTGGACCTGCCTTCCTTCCTAAGAACCACAGTGCACTGTGGGCCAGAAGGGATGTGAATGTCACGACTTGTTTATTGGAAGCAAGCAGTTCTAGAGTGCCCTAAACAGGATCTCTCTCAGATTCTAAGTTCCCCGACGACATTTAAAGATGAAAGCACGTTGTCACACAATGGTTCACAGCTGCCTAAGTGCTTATGTGTCCAATAAAAATCCTATAGATGTTATGAACTCGTAGATGAGGAAATGGAGGTCAGGCAAGAGGTTGTGATTTGCTCGAGGTCTCGAGACTAGAAACTGTAAAATACCTGGGAAGAGTGTGCCCTTCCCACCTATCTGTGTTTTATTCCTTTTTGATATGACTTTGCTTGAAACTTAGTCACAGTTGGCTTCAGAAGTGCCATATGTTAGAGGGCCTCTTGGGATATTCTCGACTTCAGAGTCTGTGTCTTTCCCACTGGATGCTGTTGTGTTTGTAAGATCTGTAATGGTTTTCACTGTCAGTGAGATTTGCCTTACACGTCCACGTCTTACTAGACACAAAGGGACTGAAGTCACTATCACTAAACAGAAAGTTGTACCGACTGTGGCTCAGTCACATGAAGTAAAACACTGAAACTTCTCAACATCTTCTGGTATTTCACATGGTAAGCCATACACACATATTTCTCGTAGTGTCCTCCCAGTGAGATGATGGGCCATTCTAACCCATGCTAGTCATTAACGATTAAACAGCATTAAAGAAGTGCAAAACCCATATTAATATTGCATTAGTTTCTGACAGAATGTTGACTGCATCTTCTATAATTCCTGGCACATGGTCGTGGGTGTCACTGGGGGGCACGGTGGCTTTATTTCCTTCCCCAACAGTTCGGAAGTTTGTTTAATACTGACTCAGAGGAAGCGTTCGAGCTGAGTCCTCACATGGCCTTGTTTACAGCTCCGGAGTGTACATAATAGATAAAGAACCGACTTCCACATACCCCTGCGCTTCCTGGGTGTGTGGGCGAGTGTGCTCGAGCCTGTGAAATGAGGTTGTGCAATCTCCTGCTCGGCGCATCAGATTGCAGCCACCCCACATCTCTGAAATATTCCTCAGAGGGAGCTTAATGTTTCACCAACTGAACACGAACATGTTTAGGAGAGGTGCTAGTAACTAATAATTAACATGAAAGATCCCATGGGTTTCTCGATGGTCAAAACGGAGGTGGAAACAAGAGTGTAAAAATCAGTGGGAAACAGAGCTGTAAAGGATCCAGACAAACATGTTTCCTTCGGCAGGATCTCACTGCTTGGCCTGTAACCGTAGCTGACATTTATATTCAGCCAGCCTGGGGCAAGGACTTTTGTTAGACCAGCATCATTGTCCTTGTTGTAGCCTTTATGGGTAAATATAGCTATTGCACTTTTATAGACTAGAGGTCAGAGAACCGAAACAAGCGTGTCCCGGGTTACACTGATAGTCTGATAGTCACTGATGGAGTAACGGGAAGAACTCAGGACTGTTTGACTTTTAAAGATAAACGAGGCCCTTCCTACCTATCTATGTTTTATTCCGTTTTGGTCTGCCTTGGCTGAAAACTTAATCGCAGTTAGTTTCAAAAGGTATAGTGTAATTCGTTACAAGAACTCTCTGGGTTTAGGAGGGTTCAGGAGGAGGGTTGAAAGTCTCAGGGAAGAAATGCTACACAGACACTATTCTCAGGCCTGAAGAAATGAAATGAATGCCTGCTCATCTATGAAATACCTCCTGGGCACTGTGCTGGGATGATAGCATCGATCCTAAACAAATACACAAAAGTAAACATCCGGAAATAAGTTCTCTTTTTAACAGCTCTCTGTATCAAAATCGGCTAAGACAGTGCTCCCTGAATTTAAGAACTGTTACAGCGCTTACTTTTCAAGGCAGTTCTAACCCTTCTCTGTGTCCTCGCCACAGATGCTGCGGCTGAACCATGGTCTGCAGAGGACAGCTTTGTTTTTGCAAAATGTAAGACGTGTGGGGCATAGATTGTGGTATATAGAATGCTGGCATCGAAAGAAACCTGAATAAATAAATGCTCAAGAGTGACCACAAAGCCCCAGACGTGGGTGTATTTATCCGTTTGCCTCATGACTGGAGGTTTCAGTCTCGAGGCGTAGGGAGGGAGAGGGAGTAGAATGACAGTTTTGAATTTTAAAACCAATTTCCACCTGATATATTCTAAGATAATTACACTGTGGCCGTAATCTTTAAGAGAGGAAACTGAGAAAGATCGTGTTAGTGATCATTAACTATTAAAAATTCAAAACAGAGGGGGCTAGTGAGATGGGCCAGTGGGTAAAGCGTTTCCCAGACAACCTGTCAGTTTGAAGTTAATCCCCAGCATCCACACTATACCTGTTCTCCGAATTTCACATGTGTGATGTGCCACCCTCAGTATGTGTGCACCCACACAAATTCTCTCTGGCCTCTGCTTCAGTTTCTGCCTCCAGCTTCTGCCTTGGCTTCCGTCAACGAGGAACTATGATGGGGACATTAAACCAAATAAACCTTTTCTTTCCCAAGTTGCTCTTGGTCAGGGTCCTTTTCACAGCCACAGAAAGGCAACGAGGTCAAAGCCTTTCTCACTTTTTTTCTCCCCTGCGACTTCACTGGACTAGGGGAACGACCCCTAATTCTGCAATCAGATTGTGTTAAAATCCAAGATCTGCCACAGTTAGGTTTTGTGATGTTCACCAACTTACTTCTTTGTGCCTCATTGTGATGTTATGTGTGGGAAGTGAAATCAAACATCTCAGCGAGCACATACTAAATCTCACATGTGCTTCTTTTAATCTTAGTTTATGCATCCTGCAGCAGCAGCACTGACCCAGCTGTCAGACGGTGGCAAGAACGGTTAGTTTTGATCCTTCTGTGTTTGGAATCAGTGATCCCACTGGGATTCTGAAAAACCCAGCACCTCGTGCGGAAGCGTGTGGTGTAAGGGTATTTTCTCCTTATGTGTTTCTGGTTGTTCTGTTTTCAAGCTAAACTTTGCAAGGAATCTGGGAAAGAAGGTAACACTGTGCAATGACATTAGAGGACCTCGCTTTAACCTTCAGTTATGTTCATTGTAGCTGCTTGGCCTCTCTCAGCTCATGTTCCAGGTTTTTCTTTATGGTAACACTGACTTCCTGGAGCTATGTGGTTTAAATGATAAAATTGATAGCCAAATGCCCAGTCATGTTTAACATATGGTAAGTATTTAATAGGAATTTTAGAAATTAGGAGAAAACAAAATTTAGTAGCATGCTTAATTTTCACACTTTACTATAGGGGATAAAAGACTTATCTACTTACTTGGGTTGGAGTCAGTTTGAGGCCCTGGTTTTACTTGCTGATTTTAGGGCACACTGTTGAAATAAGAGCGGCGGGGCTGCGTCCCCGGCACCCGGCCGCCCACATGGCTAGCTTAGCTTATGCCCCAAAATAATTACATGGAAACTGTATTCTTTTAAACACCGCTTGGCCCATTATATCTAGCCTTTTCTCGGCTAACTCTCACACCTCAACTAGCCCATTTCTAATATCCATGTAGCTCACAAGCTGGCTTACCAGGAATGATCTTAACCTGCGTCTGCCTGGAGTGGGAGAATCATGGCGACTCACTGACTCAGCTTCTTTTTCCCAGCCTTCTGTTCTGTTTACTCCTCCCACCTATGTTTTAACCTATGAGGTCCAAGCAGTTTCTTTATTCCTTAACCAATGAAATCAACAGATTGATATATGACACTCCCACATCAGCACACCTGTAGGGTAAAATATCTAAGCCACTTCGGATTTGAAAACTTACCAAAGCCCCACCAATCCCTGAGCACGAAAACCCACCAGTCCCCGGGCTTGGCTTAAAATCTCACTAATCCCCACCCTGGAAATCTCCATCCAGAGAACTTTCTCCCCCATGTCATCCTATATAAGCCTGTCTCCTGTTCAGTTTCCTGCTGCTTCCCACCCAAGCAGAGACAGCCTCCTCTTGTGTCTCTCCCAATAACTATCTTCTGTGCAGTTTGTTGTATTGTGTGACTTCGTGGTACTCTCTGACACCCAATTGGGGAACACCTTTCCCTTCAGAGCTGTAACACTTGCTTTGGTGAAACCTTCCCGCTCAGAGCTGCAATGCCTCCATTATGAAAGCCTCTCCCCTCTGAGTTTCAACACCTCCAGTACAGAAGCTTTCCCCTTAGAGCTTTGTGCTTCCATAGGGGAAGGCTTTCCCTCGAAGCTGCCACATTGACAGCTTAGGATGGTTAGTTCACACCTAAATAATAGACTTGAAACAATGGGAAAACACCATTCCTAAAAGCTACAGAAGCCATAGTAGGTTGAGAGTTTATGTGTAGGTGTTATATTTTTTTTCAGGTGTTCTTTTTCATGGGTCACTCCTTTCACTGGAGAAAAATGTAAATGTGAACCTTAAAGAAAAGGACAGCTGAAAATCTCAACCTGAGTCTGGTGCCCTCCACTCTCCAGCAGCACCTTCTGTTACCCACTTAAAGTTCAGATCTGCCTATCAAGGAGATTTACAGAAGGTATGCCTCTAGGTTTGTCCATCCATCCATGTTAGCAGAAAGTGAGGTCACAAATGTTTGGGGAACCAACATGCGTCAGGGCTTGGGCAGGCAGGAGAGCAGAGAAGCCAGTGATAGTGGCAAAATTCAAGACAGATGATATCCAGAACAAAATGCTGCACCGTGGCTTGTCAGAAATTGCTGAAATAGTAGATGCAAGGTGCTATGGTTTTTGTCTCTTTAAGAGGCAAGCCACGCCCACTCCTGACGGCCCCTCCCTCCTCTCACCATCTTGGATTGTCTGTCCTCTATTGGCACGCACACACGCACGTGTCTCTCTGCTTCCCCCCTTCTCTGTCTCTTTCTTCTCTTCTCTCTCTTTGCCCGCCTATCCCTTTCCTCTCCATAACCCCCTGCATAAATATTCAAGCTCACTCTACATGTTGTGTCTATCCATGTCTCTGTCTCCTGCCTGTGGCCACATGGCCTGCCAGAGATCTTGCAGGGACCCACAGCTGTCTCTGTCTGGGACTGGCTGCTCCCAGAGCCTGCTGCCTGCCTACTGCTGCTGGGTACCCCCCATATTTTTAAAAAATCATATAACAAGGGCCAGAGCTTCATCAGGGCTGCCTTCCCGGGTACTGGTGTGTTTTACCTCTCTTTGCTCTTCTACTGTGTGCTCCTTTGAAGACATAGATCATACCTTCTGATATCATATGCTTGGGTCCTTAAGATTTATTGAAATGAACAGAGAAGAATGTGTTCAAATCTCCCCTGTAAGAGAGTCGTTAGGAATGACTGAGCACCACACCTGCCCCACTGCCTTAGACTCTGGTGAGGATTTTGTCTCTTTTGCTCACAAGGTCTCATCATACAGATGACTTCAAATTGGCCTCTAACCTCCGCACTCATGCAATGGCAGGCCCGTGCTCCTCCTGTAAACAATACACAGATGGAAAAGGAAAAAGGTCAGAAACATATGGAGTTGATAGAGATTCCATCAGGTGGTTTTTCCGTAGGAAAAAGAAAAAGATTGTTTTACTGTTTGCAAAATAATGAAGATGCTAGTTACCACCACAGGCCATGCCGCAGAATGGATTTCAGATGGTTTCAAAGTAAAAAGGTAGTTTTTGATGAGGCAGCAGCAGTATGCACATACAGCTCCTCTTAGGAGGGAGTAAACGTTGCTCTGTTTCCACTTTGGTTTTGCTCAGTAGCACAGGTTGGCCTTGAAGTCCCTGCAATTGTTTTGTCTCAGACTTGTGTCCTGGGGCTATGGGTCTGCCCCACTCTCTCCTGCTGAGCATCAGCTTCCTAAGCATAAACAGAATGATGAAGGAATAATCACCACAAAATAGTCAGTATAAGAATTATATAAAAGCCAGATAAATGGTAAGTATTTGATATTAGATAAGTAAGAGTTGCTAGTTTAGTATATTGTTGCTTGCTTTGAGATTGAAGCACTCCATCTTGCAGGAAGCTCCTTATACATGAGGGTAAACCACTCAGAATAACTTCAGGAAGTTCCTGAAACTGACCAGATTTACTAGACCTCTCCCTGCCTGAGTAGGTGATAGTAACTGAGAGTTTCTCTCAGACAGAAAAACCAAGCTGAAATGAAGATTCTCAATCAATGCTGCAAAGAAGACTCTGAGACCAGACCAGCCACCTGGAAGACACAGAAACCAGCAGATCTGCATGGAAGAGGTTTAGACTCACTGAGGTATCTGGAAAGGACACTCTCCAACCTGTTTAGCTGCCTGCAGCCTGTGCAGTATGCTCCAGGTTCTCAATTTTGTAGGCTGTCACCTGAGTTGGGTTGGGTTTTGGTGAAGCAGCTGTCTTTGAGTCATCTCTGCTCCTGTAAGTAACCCCTTGCCCACATTCTTTTTTTTTTTTTTTTTGGTTTTTCGAGACAGGGTTTCTCTGTGGCTTTGGAGCCTTTCCTGGAACTCGCTCTTGTAGACCAAGCTGGTCTCGAAGTCACAGAGATCCGCCTGCCTCTGCCTCCCGAGTGCTGGGATTAAAGGCGTGCGCCACCATCGCCCGGCTGCTTGCCCACATTCTTGCAAGTAACCTCAATAAAACTGACTGATATTCCTGTAATTCAGTGACCCAAACACTGTGAACTAATAAGTGAATTAAGATTGTAACTAGTAGTTCAAGCATAAAAAAAATATAATTGCCAAACTATCATAGGAAAATTTCAAATCATTTAGTAAAGAAAATATTAATTAAATATGAAACAATGTACTGAAACAGAATCAGTGTTTCTAAGTACATTCAGTTTTGGTTATTGTTATCATTTATAAACATATGATGGGGGACCAGAGGCCAGTCCCATGAGGGGCGGCAGTAGACCACCCAAGGCCTCAGTGGGTCCTCTTGGCAGGTGGAAAACCATGGTGGGTGAGAGACAGACAGATATGCCATATGGAGAAAGTTTGGATATAGGGTTTATCTATTGTGTTATGGAGGGGAAAGGAAAGGGGGGAAGAGGAAAGGGAAGAATGGGGATGAAGACAGAGAGAGAGAGAGAGAGAAGGAGAGAGAGAGGCAGTAGTTATCTCTTCAGAAGCAAGGCTTGAACACCCCAAAACAGTTGATGGGAAAAAGGTGACCTAAAAAATAACTGTTAGAAAATGTTTGAGATCCTTAAAGAGAAAATGAAATGTTCTCTCAAAGAAGTGGAGGAAAAAAACAAACAAAAATTGGAAGAAATGAACAAATCTCTTTAAAAAAAATCAAGAAAAAGCAAACAAATAGATGAAAGAAACAATTCAAGACTTGAAAACCAAAATAGAGAAAATAAAGAAAACATAAACTGAGGAAATTCTGGAAATGTAAATTATGGGTAAATGATCAGGAGCCACAAATGCAAGCATAAACAGCAGAATATAAGAGATGGAAGAAAGAATCATAGGCATTGAAGATATGATAGAGGAAATAGATTCATCGGCCAAAGAAAATGATAAATCTAACAAAAGCTTAACACAAAATATTCAGGAGATAAGGGACACTATGAAAAAACCAAAACCTAAGAAAGAATAGGGATAGATGGAGAAGTCCAACTCAATAGCACAGAAAATATATTCAACAAAATCATAGAAGTAACTTCCCCAACCTAAAATATGATACGCTTATGAAGGTACAAGAAGCTTACAGAACACCAGACTGGACACAAAAAAGTCCCCTTGCTACATAATAATCAAAACACTAAACATACAGAATAAAGAAAGATTATTAAGAGCTGCAAAGGAAAAAGGCCAAGTAACATATAAAGTCAGACCTATTAGATTACACCTGACTTCTCAATAAAACCAATGAAAGCCAAAAGGTCATGGTCAAGCGTTATGCGGACTTTAAGAGACCAGAGATGCCAGCCCAGACTACTATATCCAGCAAAACTTTCAATAATAATAGACAGAGAAAACAAGATATTCCATGAGACAACCGGATTTAAACAATACCTATTAACAAAATTCAGCCCTATACAAAGTATTAGAAGGAAAACTTCAACCCAAGGAAATCAGCTACACCCACAAAAACACAGACAATAAATATCTCACAGTAGCAAACTCCAAAGAAAGAAAAAGCACACACAATAACATTACCTACAACAAAAACTAAAATGACAGGAACTAGCAATCACTGGTTATTAATATCCTTTAATATAAATGGGCTCAACTGACCTATAAAAAGACACAGGCTAACAGATAGGATACAAAACCAGAATCCATCCTTCCGCTGCATACAAGAAACACACCTCAACCTCAAAGTAAAGGGTTCGGAAAAATTTTCCAATCAAATGGACCTAAAAAACAAGCTAGTGTAGCTATCCTAATATCCAGAAAAGTAGACTTCAAACTAAGATCAATCAAAAGAGACAAAGAAGGACATTTCATATTAGTCACAGGAAAAATCCATCAAGAGGAAATCTCAATACTGAATATCTATGCCCCAAATACAAGCACACCCTCATATGTAGAAGAAACATTACTGAAGCTTAAATCACACATTAAGCCCCACACATTAAAAGTGGGAGACTTCAACACCACACTCTCATTACTGGTGCCAGACAGAAACTTAACAGAGAAATAAGGGAAATAACAAATATTTTTACTTAAATGGACTTCACTAACATCTGTAGAACATTTCATCCAAACATAAAGGAATATACCTTCTTCTCATCACCTTATGGTGCCATCTCAATAATTGACCACATATTCGGCAACAAAGCAAATCTCAACAAATACAAAACAATTGGAATAATCTTGTGTATCTTATTGGATCACCATGATTTAAAGTTAGAATTCAACACCAACATTAATTTCAGAAATCCCACAAACACATGGAAATTGAATAATGTTCACCTGAATCACCACTGGGTCAAAGAAGAAATAAAGAAATTAAAGACTTTCTAAGATTCAATGAAAACATCCACACAACATACCCAAACTTATAGGACACGATGAAAGCAGTGTTAAGACGAAAGTTCACAGCACTAAATGCCTAAATAAAGAAGATAGAAACATCCCACACTAGCAACTTAACAGAACCCCTGAAAGATCTAGAACAAAAAGAAGAAAGTCACTCAGAGAACTAGACAACAGGGAATGATCAAATGGAGAACTGAAATCACCAAAAACAAAAACAAAAACAAAGAATACAATACAAAGAATCAATGAGGCAAAGAGCTGGTTCTTTGAGAAAATAAAAACCAACAAAAAGGCAAAAGAGAGAATATCCAAATTAACAAAATCATAAATGAAAAGTGGGACATAACAGACATGGAGGAAATCCTGAGAATCATCAGGTCATACTTCAAAAACTTGTATTCCACAGCATTGGAAAACTTAAAGGAAATGGAATTGGGGGGGGGTAAATATCACTTACCAAAACTAAATCAAGGCCAGATAAATAAATTAAATAGACCTATAACCGCAAGGAAATAGAAACAGTCATCAAAAGTCTCTCAACTGAAGAAAGCCCAGGACCAGAGAGCTTCAGCGTAGAATTCTACAAGATTTTCAAAGAAAAACTAATACCAATACTCCTCAAGTTGTTCCACACAATAGAAACAGAAGAATAATTGCTAAACTCTTTTTACAAGGCTACAATTACCGTGTACCCAAACTACACAAAGACACTACTAAGAAAGAGAATTACAGACCATTGTCACTCCTGAACATTGACACAAAAATACTGAATAAAATACTGGCCAACCAAATCCAAGAACACATCAGAAAAATCATCCATCATGGCCAAGTAGGCTTCATCCCAGAGATGCAGGGACGGTATAACAACCATAATCTTTCAGTGTAATCCATCATATAAAAAAACTGAAAGAAAAAACCCACATGATCATCTCATTAGATGCTGAAGAAGCCTTTACCAAAATTCAACACCCCTTCATGATAAAAGTCTTGGAAAGAGCAGGGATACAAGGAACATACCTAAACATAATAAAGGCAATATACAGCAAGTCAACAATCAACATCAAACTAAATGGAAAGAAACTCAAAGCAATTCTACTGAAATCAGGAACAAGACAAGGTTGTCTACTCTCTCCATATCTATTTGATATAGTACTTGAAGTTCTAGCTAGAGCATTAAGATAACAAAAGGAGATCAAGGGGATACAAATCAGAAAGGAAGTCAAACTATGACTATTTGCAGACAATATGATAGTATACTTAAATGACCCTAAAAATTCTATCAGAGAACTCCTACAACTCATAAACACCTTCAGTAATGCAGCAGGATACAAGATTAACTAAAAAAAAAATCAGTAGCCTTCCTTTACACAGATAATAAACAGGACAAGAAAGAATCAGATAAGCATCACCCTTCACAATAGCCACAAATAGAATAAAGTACCTTGTGGTAATGCTAACCAAACAAGTGAAAGACTTGTATGGCAAGAACTTTAAATCTTTGAAGAAAGAAATTGAAGAAGACACCAGAAAATGGAAAGATCTCCCATGCTCGTGGGTAGGTAGAATTAATAATAAAAATGGCAAACTTATTACAGATTCAAAGCACTATCCATCAAATCCTAGCAAAATTCTTTGCAGATGTCAAAAAAATGGCACTCAACTTCATATGGAAAAACAAAAAAACCCAGGATAGCCAAAACAATCTTGTACAACCAAAGAACTTCTGGAGGCATCACAATCCTGGACTTCAAACTCTACTATAGAGCTACAGTAATGAAAACAGCCTGGTATTGGCATAAAAACAGATAGGAGGACCAATGGAATTAAATCGAAGACCTGGATATCAATCCACACACCTACGAACACCTGTGTTTTGACAAAGAAGCTAAAAATATGAAATGGAATAAAGAAAACATATTCAATAATAATGCTGGCATAACTGGATATCAACATATAGAAGAATACAAATAGATCCACCTCTATCATCATGCACAAACCCCAAGTCCAAATGAATCAAAGACCTCAACATAAAACCAACCACACTGAACATTTTAGAAGAGAAAGTGGAAAGTACACTTAAACATACTGACACATGAGACCACTTCCTAAATATAAGCCCAGTATCACAGACACTGAAAGCAACAATTGATAAATGGATGTCCTGAAACTGAGAAGCATCTGTAAAACAAAGGACTTGGTGAACAATATAAAACAGCAGCCTACAGAATGGGAAAAGATCTTCACCAACCCCACATTGGACAGAGGACTGATCTCCAAAATACACAAAGGTTTAAAAAAACTTGACATTAAAAGATCAAATACTTCAATAAAAAATGGGGTACAGACCTAAACAGAAAACTCAACAGATGAATTTAAAATGGCTGAGAGACACTTAAGGAAATACTCAACATCCTTAGCCATCAGAGAAATGCAAATCAAAACAACTCTGAGATTCCATCTTATACCTGTCAGAATGATCAAGATCAAAAACACTAATGAAAGCTTATGCTGGAGAGGATGTGGGGTAAGGGGAATGCTCCCCCACTGCTGGTGGGAGTGCAAATTTGTACAGCAGCTTTGGAAATAAGCATGGTGATTTCTCAGAAAATTAGAAGACAAAACCTTGAAACCCAGTAATACCACTTTTGGGTATATACCAAAAAGATGCTCAATCATCAAAAGGACATGTGCTCACCTATGTTCATAGCATCATTGTTTGTCATAGCCAGATGCTGGAAACAATCTAGATGCCCCTCAATAGAAGAATGGAAAAGGAAAATGTGGTTTACACAGTGGAACACTACACAGCAGAAAAAAATAACATCTTGAAATTTGCAATCAAATGGATGGATCTAGAAAAAATCATACTGAGTGAGGTAATCCAGACTCAGAAAGACAAATATGATATGAAATCACTCATAAGTAGCTTTTAGACATTAAGCAAAGAAAAACCAGTGTACAGGCCATAACCCCAGAGAACCTAGACAACAAAGAGTATCATAAGAAAGACATACATGGATTTATATAAAAAGGTAAAAATGACAAGATCTCCTAAGTAAATTGGGAGTGGAGGGGGTCACGGGAGAAGGTTGAAGGGGAAAAAGGAGGAAGGGAGGGGAGAGAAGAAAAATGTATAGCTCAATAAAAACAATAGAAAACCCTCTTCTGGCCTGCAGACATACACACAGACAGAATATTGTATACATACTAAATAAATAAATATTAAAAAAAACAATAGAAAAAAAGACTTAAAAAAAGAAAAGAAAAAAATATATTCATTAGTGATCTTTGTCTTGACCTGTCATTTATTTGAATTTATTGAAGAGTAGGTTTCTAATTTACCTTTTCTGTACCAATTAACTGGCAATTTTCTACAATATTTAAAAAGGGAAAATAATCTAATTACTTTTGAACAGTGCATGCTGGTAAGGTTACATCACCCTTGATTCTGTATCTTTGCCAGTTTTCATGGTAAGTAGTGGGTTTTCCTTCATTCTTGACTTATAATAGTGAAAGCTGGTTAGCAACATTGATATTCAACAATAGAAGGTATATTTCAATAGTTCTGAAAGTTGCTTGGTTGTACTTCCTGCTTACTCAAGTAATATTATTTCCCTTCTTGGGTCTTTGATGGGGTTGAAGACTATATAGTCATAGTTACTTTCCTTTCATTACTTAGCCAAGTTTATTTTATTTTATTTTATTGAGCTATATGTTTTTCTCTGCTCTCCTCTCTTTAAACCCCTCCCCTTCAACCCTCTCCCAAGGTCCCTATGCTTCCAATTTACTCAGGAGATTTTTTTTTTAAAAAAAGATTTATTTATTATGTATACAACATTCTGCCTCTGCTTGCATGCCAGAGGAGGGCACCAGATGTCAGTACAGATGGTTGTAAGCCACCATATGGTTGCTGGGAATTGAACTCAGGACCTCTGGAAGAGCAGCCAGTGCTCTTAACCTCTGAGCCATCTCTCCAGCCCTACTCAGGAGATCTTGTCTTTTTATACTATCCATGTAGATTAGGTTCATGTATGTCTCTCTTAGTGTCCTCATTGCTGTCTATGTTTTCTGGGATTGTGATTTGTAGGCTGGTTTTCTTTGCTTTATGTTTAAAAACCACTTATGAGTGAGTACATATAATAATTGTCTTTCTGGGTCTGGGTTACCTCAGTCAAAATGATGTTTTCTAACTCCATCCATTTGCCTGCAAAATTTAAGATGTCATTCTTTTTTTCTGCTGTGTAGTACTCCATTGTGTAAATGTACCACATTTTCCGTATTCATTCTTTGGTTGAGGGGCATTGAGGTTGTTTCCAGATTCTGGCTATGACAAACAATGCTGCTATGAACATAGTTGAGCACATGTCCTTGTGGTAATTGAGCATCCTTTAGATATATACCCAAAAGTGCTATTGCTGGGTCTTGAGGAAGGCTGTTTCCTAATTTTCTGAGAAATCGCCGCACTGATATCCAAAGGGGCTATACCAGTTTGTACACCCACCAGCAATGCAGGAGTGTTCCTTTTCCCCCACAACCTCTCCAGCATAAGTTGTCATCAGTGTTTTAGACAGCCAAGTCATCTATAATAAAGATTTAGATTCCTTAGGATAGCATAATTATTGAACGATTTATCACATGTTTTTTGCTTGATAATGTTTATGCTGGTTGTAATTCTAATTTTTATACTTGACATTTTTCTTATTGCATATAATTTTGTATTAGGCTTAGAATTCACTTATTTAAACAAAAAAAAAAGGAAGGTGCTGTAGGAAATCCTTCAGCTAGTAACCATTAGGTTACCTGCCCGCTTGTACATGGCCTCTTATACTATACACGCTGATGTAAAGTGCATGTTCGCTCTCTCTTCTGGCTGCTGGATTCAGTTGCAGTTCCCTGTTTGAGCAGAGGATTGTGATCTGTGAATATACCCCTAAATAAATAACCCTTTATTATACTCAATTCTGAGCTAGTGTGGGATTTCATTTTACTGTCCATCTTCCCATACCTGTAATTATTGTGTAGCCTATAGACTTCAAAGAATATTTAATAAAAATATTCATGAAGAAATACCAAGTGGTAGAATAAAAATCTATACATGTTGTGATTTGAAAAGTAACTGAAATACAAGCATTGTAAAATATTCTCTCAGTTATAGATCTGGACATAATTATCATAATATTTTCTACAGGTCATTGTATTATAGATATGGACTTAATTATAATATTTTCTACAGGTCATTGTATTATAGATAGTTGTTTTATAAGTAAAAGAAATATGTATTTGTTTAAAAGAGAGGTCTATGCTGGGCAGTGGTGGCGCACACCTTTATTCCCAGCACTCAGGAGGCAGAAGCAGGCAGATCTCTGTGAGTTCGAGGCCAGCCTGGTCTATAGAAGCTAGCTCTAGAACAGGCCCCAAAGCTACGGAGAAACCCTGTCTCAAAAAAACAAAAGAAACAAAACAAAAAGATGAGAGGTCTATGGAGAAATTAGGCTTGAAGGGTTTGGGTGTTGACCTGGGCACCGACTTTGATCTCTTTTGTAACTTTGGCTCTTCTCCCAGGTTTGAAATTATTTTTATTTCTTTTAAGTCACCTTATTTTTAAATTATATAATTATATATATATATATGTGTGTGTGTGTGTACACATATACTATATTGTGTGTGTAGTCTAGGAGAGGGCATCTGATCCCATGGAGCTGGACTTACAGACAGTTGTGAGCTGCCATGTGCATGGTGAGACTTGAGTTCTCTGGAAGAGCAGCCAGGGCTCTTAACTGCTGAGTCACTTCTCCAGCTCCTTCTCTTAGAATTCTTAAAGGGGGCTTTAATTAGGTCAAGATTTCTTACTGTTATAATAAGTGACTAGGATTATGTGAAGTTTGTCTTTTTTTTTTCTTATTGTTCAGGTGTGTGTGTGTGTGTGTCTGTGTGTGTAGGCTCATGAGGTCTTAGGCTACAATGGTGCAGCCACCCTGATGAACTTGGTATGGCTGCAATTTCCCAGGCCTCTTTTTCCTGCTTTTGTTTCTGTCACTTGACATTTTATTGGTATGGCTCCACAGGTACATATTGCTGACATTTGAAGGATTTTTGAATGGATTTAAATAGGATAATTTACATAGCAAGGAATATAATGCTTCCTCCAAGAAACATTTTTTCTCTCCGAATGGAGAGAAAGCTCCAAAGTGCCATACTGTACCCCTGGGCAGTAGCCTACAGGGTCATCTTCAGTGTTTCTATGTTGAAGGCTGGAGGAAACCTGCTTTTTCAGTGTTGACCTTCAGCTGATTGGGTGAGACCTGCTCGCATTCTGAAGGGTACTCTGCTTTACTCAAAGAGTATTGATTAAATGAATTGTATATAAAACAGTTTCATGGCAACGTTTTATCTGGAGTCTGACCAAATGCTTAGCACTACAGTCTAGATAAGCACATAAAATTACCATTAAAGAGGATAAAGTACTTACTTTATCCTTACTCTTACTAAGAGGTGATTTTTGTTAGCCTACAAAATTAGGTGGCTGTCTTTTGCTTTAGACATGCGATCAATAAAAAGGTCTCCTGTCCTTATCTGCTTCACACTTGGGCAATGAGAGCTAGGGTATTTTTAACTCCGAGGAAACCCACCTTGATAGAGCACCCTCCTTGAAACACCCTCTTCCCTCTGAACATCAGCAGCAATACTTCAGCGACACCTTTGTGTGCCTCTAATGTCCTCATTGACACTACAGAAAAACCTACCAATTGCTGTCTTGTTTATTCACTAAAATTTGCCACTTAAAATAAAAAAGAATGCTTTTATGTCTAGTGAGTGAATTGTCTTCTTAGGAGACATTTACCAAATTCCTATGGCTGGGTTTAAAACCTAAATAACTGGTATCGTGGTGGAAGGTGGTTAATAATGAAGAAAAGGGTTTTTTGTTTAGTTTGTATTTTGCTTTTAAAAAGCTCTGTACATTTTTGTGGAGCAGTGCCAAACAGCAACAGAAACATATGCTTTCCTAGGTCTTTAATGCTATGTCAGAGTGATAAGCAGGGAATTCAGTTTTTTTGAGAGAAAGGGCTCCTTGCTTAATACCAGGAACATTCAAGGCTTCTTTATGATTATTTGAAATAAAAAGAATCATAAAGTTTCTTATAATCTTTCTTGTATTATCATTGAAACTCTTTAGAATTCATTTAGATTGAGTTCATCAAAACTCAGTTTACATATATCAGCATCTACATGTTTTTTGCATGACTTCAAACTCATAAAAGTCTTGTAGGTTTTGAAATTTAATGAAATATGTTAAAAACACATGGATAAATACGTATATATGTATACTTATATATAAATATATATTTGTTTTTATATACTCATATAAATGCACATATATTTTTTGCTTGCAATCATTGTATGAGTTCTTTTTCTCTTTTATTATTTGGTCATTTTAACTTCATATATGTTGATCTAATTTAAGTGTATTGATTTGTTTTACCTAAATGGTATGGTGGATATTAAGTACAAGTATAACGAAATTTTATCACATAGTGTAAAATCATATTATAACACTAAAAATCATATATTGGTGTCCCAGATGGGTACCGCTATGATGAACAGGTATGTGGTAGAGAAATGGGAGAGAAGGAGAAGCAGAGTGGTTGGTACTTTATGTAGAGAGGCGGTGAGGAACAGGCTGATATGGAAGGCCTACACTGCCACCTGGGGCCATGTGATATCGGGGCCTACACTGCCACCTAGGGCCATGTCTGCGTCCATGATCCTACCACAGATTAGATTGGCGATGGTGTCCATGGCCACCAGTGACCATACAGAGGACCGTGGTCTGAGCTACCACCTGAGGTCATGTTGATGTCTGAGGGCCAAATACTGTTGTTGTGGTCATACTTCAGTGGCCTGTGCTGCCACCTGTGGTCATGGAGATGTTTGGGCCAGAGCTACAGTCAAGGGTCAGATTTGGGTCTGTGACCCAACTATAGTCAGGGTCTGTAATGATGTTCATAGTTCATGTTGCCACTGAATGTCATGGGGATGCTTGGGGTCTGGAGTGGCACCTGTGGGTGTGTTTGTGTCCTGGGGCCATGCTGCCACTGGGGCCATACTGATCTGAGTAACCTGTGCTGCCACCCAGGGCCATAGTGACCTCTGCAGCCAGGGTTGATGTTCATGGGTCGTCATACCATGGAGGCTATAGTAAAACTCGTCCTGCCCATTGCCAGCCTCATCAGTGAGAGAGCTACCTCGCTCCCATAGGAGAACTGGCCCCAGCAGCATGAGCAATGGAGAGCTGGCTCTGACCTTTGCCTGATAGGGGTGGTCCTGGTGGAAGCCAAGACTGAACAACTCCGCTACCATCCAGGGCTTTGAGTTGTCCTACCTCAACATCTACCCATCTGTGACCTACTGCAGCATGTACAGGGGCTGGTTCTGGGGTGCTAGGACTGCAGACTCTCCATGACTAAGAACAACAACAGGGTATCTTTTGATGAGAGTCAGGATTGATGGTGTAGCAGAAGCCAGAGGCCTAGAACCTGACCCGCAACTCACTGAAGTGAACATTTGCTAGGAAAGTTGTTTGAGCAAAAGGGTCTACTGTGTGACACACCACAGCTCCCATGGCCACTATGACAAATATGTATGCAATGGAGAGGTGAGGAAGACAGGAGGAGGGAATTGTTTTCTGTGTTTTTTGTTTGTTTGTTTGTTTGGTGTTTTATTTTATTTGCAGGTTACAAGGGTGGAGGGAGGCCATGGAAGAACTGGAAAGTGAATGGGATTGAGGTGCATGGCATGAAATTTCCAAGGAATCAATAAAAAACATTATGAAAAAAAATCATGTATCAGCCGGGCGATGGTGGCGCACGCCTTTAATCCCAGC
>NC_022016.1:27013487-27014053 GCF_000317375.1 Microtus ochrogaster
ACATATCCCTAAATATAGTCTGCCCAGTATGCTTCTCATATGTATGTTTTCAAGATGAATTTGTAGGCAGAGTTTCCTCTCCCTCCATCCAGTTCCAAATCAAGACACAGAGAGTTACTAATTGTGAAAGCTTGACCAATAGCTGTTTTAGGCTTGTTTCTAACTAGCTCTGATAATTTAAACTAACCCATTTCTATTAATTTACATCCTGCCTCGTGGCCTTATTACCTGTACTCTGCCCTGCTCATGCTGCTTCCTCACGACTCCCTCTTTCTTCTTCCTAGTTCTCTCTCTGCCCCGAAAATCTTGCCTAGGAACTGGGAGTTACCGGAGAGACACATCTTCGCAGCGTCGGAAAAGATTGTTCCACATGGCTGATGGTTTGTTGCTGATGACCAGGCTCAGCCCTGGGAAAGACTAGTTCTCCCATGTTCAGCCTTCTTCAGCTGCCTATCATTCTTTGTAGCAAGGACAACATGTTGGGACTCTCCTTGTCTACTTTGGCCTGTCTGCTGTGTTGTCCTTGCTCAGCTCATGTCTAGACAGTCATGTTGGAGAGAATATGG
>NC_022016.1:27014939-27022573 GCF_000317375.1 Microtus ochrogaster
ACATCAGGACTAGGCCACCCTCACCTTGGGCCATGGGGCGACTATGCTATGTTACTTAGGCGAGGTTATTTGGTTTTTAGAGACAAGGTTTCTCCATGTTGCCCTGGCTGTACTGAAACTTCCTCTGTAGACCAGGCTGACCTAGAAATCACAGATCCACCTACCTCTTCCTCACATCCTGGGATTAAAGGAATACACCATCACTCATTAAAACATTCCATTGCCTTTAAAAGCATCCTCAAGGTGAAAACACATGTAAAGAGTACTTTTAATAAAGCATAATGAGTTCTCACGAAACTGTCAGCTAATATCCATAGTTTTAATAAACTTGTTCATGTAGTCTATCCTTTTCATGTGAGTGAAATATTTAGGTGAGTTCCAGACCTTGAACAGCTTCATCCACAAGAAATTTATTAAGAATTAAGTGAGAGAATATACTTTATGGATGAACTCTGCCATAGTTACAAAATTTATTTTATATAAATATGATTTTATATCCAATCCATTTTCAAATTTGCTTATTGAAAGATTTACTTTCAACAGTTTTTCCATTGATTGTGATTAAGCAAAGTCGATGTGAAAAGTGAGTGGCAAGAAATCATAAAAAGCATTTACTTGATAAAAACACTTATACTAATCATGGCATAATGATAAGGTGATAATTATGATCAACCTGTAATGATTTATTATTATTTCAGAGTTGTAAAAGTCCCTGTTATTTTTGTTGTGTTTGTTTATATCTTTTGGAGGACTGGAAATTGAAGTCAGGGCATCACACGAGCAAGGAAAGTGCTCCACCACTGAAGCATATCCCCGGACATCTTTCCACTTTCTTGAACTGTTATTTAAAGATTTTAATTATTGCCATTTACAAAGGTTGTGAGATGTGTGAATGTGTGTGTTTGTGTGAATCTGGGTAGATGCACTACACCGTGTTTGTGGAGGTCAGAGGACAACTTAGTCCGTTTTCCTCTTCCACTGTGGGTTGTGCGCTCAGATCACTTGTTAAGAAGGTGGTTTCCACAGCTGAGCCATCTCTCAAGCCTTCTTTGTGTGTTTAATTTTGAGACAGAGTCTTCCCAATTGTGCACAAAGGCCTTCCAGTCACTCTGCAGCCTGCGCTGGCTATGAACTTTTAGTCCTGATGTCTCAGTTTGAAGAATAGCTGGGATCTCATGTTTGAGGCACTAGGCTGTCTCTGTTTGTCAATCATACAGTATATTAGCTAATTTAAAAAAGGTTTTCCTTTCTTTCCCCTTCGTGACAGGGTTTCTCTGAGTAGCCTTGGCTGTACTGAAATTTGCTTTGTAGACCAGACTGACCTTAAACTCACTTGTAAGTTGCTTCTCCCTCCTGAGTGCTGGGATGAAAGTTTGCTTCTCCCTCCTGAGTGCTGGGATGAAAGGCATACCTGCCACCTTTCATTTTAAATTTTATGAAATTTAGTTTTCTTGTGAGGTTGAATATTTTATTATTTTCATTTTGTTAATTTTTATTTTCTGGCTATAAAAGAAATAGATGTTTCTTAGGAAAATGCTGAAAAAATAGCAATTCTTTCAGCTGGTGGTATTTGGATGTATTTCTTAATATTCTCCCTTCCTTCCTTCCTTCTTTCCTTCCTTCCTTCCTTCCTTCCTTCCCTCCCTCTTTCCTTCTTTCTTTCTTTCTTCTTTCTTTTTGTGTGCATAACATGTATCAGAATGTATAATGTATAAAAATACAATTTCTTTCATAACCGCTTGTTTTAATTTACATTTTATTTGATGTAGTTATCTCAGATTATTTGAGAATGCGAAACTTTCTTCACTCCTTTTGCTAGCTAGAAAGTATTCTGCAGCACAGCCCCAAAAATGGAACTCAATTTCCAGAGGATTGTAGATTTTCAAGATTTTAACTATTTGCTCTTTATACCAGATATTATCTTCTAGTTTATAAAATAAGTATTCATTTAAGACAAACTGTATCAGTTTAATATGTTAATGTCTTAGTTTTTGACTGATGTATGTATGTCTGCCTTTCTGTTTGTCCTTTTGTGAGAATGAATTCTTTGTCAATGCTTTTGGAAACTTTTCTGAGTGTTTGTATCTCTGACCACAGCTCTTTGCTCTTTCGTGATGGTTTCCTGTTTCAGGGCTCATCCTCCTGCTTCTGAAACCTCCTCTAAAGACATAAACTCTGTGTATCTTACGCTTTTCCCCAGCACACTTAGTGTTCTTCTATACCTTCTACAGTATTAGGAGTGCAACAGTCAACAACAATTTCTGATTGGTAATTTGTCCTTAGACTATTATCAGGATTAATGAGTCATTGATACATTTGGAAGAGTATTAACTTTAAGATAAATGTCTGTTTTAAATGATTTAAATATTAAGTTTTGGCAAAGAAGTTTGGCACACCTGACATACTGTTTAATAGCCCTCCTAAGGTTAGAATTCTTCTAACTGTCAAAAAACCTCACTTCCCAAGTCAACTTCAAGTTAGCTTTTTGTGACCCCCTAATATTAGAACCAGTGTTTGGATCCCGAGCACTTTAATCTAATATTCTTTTATTGCAATATGTTGATGAACACATTTGCCTTTTCTCTATCTCCTATATGGCATAGGAACCTTTTGAAGATTCCGTTGGTTCATTCACATAGTAAGACTTCCATATGTACCACCCAGGTCCACACCTTTCATCCAAGACCAGCTGTTGGTTCTCTGACTTTCTGGGCTTGGCTCATGGTTGACCGTGAAGAAGTACTGAGCTAGACCCTTTTCTCATTTTCCCATCCTTTCCTCTCCTGACTCTTTTGCAGGGTGTTTATTTCTTATGATTTCACTTCATCAGAAGTCTGCATCATCTGGCCTTTAGCTGTCATTAAATAAGACATATGTAGTTTAGATGAAATGTCTTCATTTGGGTTAACAGTCCTCCCTCCAAGAGCTGGAGACCATCCAAACACAGCATCAACACCAGGCATGAGGAACCAGTGCTGGGACATCTTTCCAGCCCTGACAACATCCATTTTTAAATAGGTATTTCAAAAGTTAGTTTGATACTGGCTGAGTGAAGACTGACTCCATGGAAATTAGGATTCCTTGTTTTCATGAGTGGGAAATGACTTTATAGGCTGAAGTTGGTGTATTTATTGCTGTTGTTGAAATGTCCAACACAAGTGAGAAGACACGAGACACAAACAAACCTACTTAGGAGTTTATTAGAAGGGGGGGGTGCTCATAGGTCTGAGGAAACGTGGAGGGAGAGAGACAGAGAGAGAGACAGAGACAGAGAGAGAGACAGAGAGAGACTGAGCGCAAAGATGGAGTGTCCAGCTTTTAAAGGCCACCTAGCACATGCGCACAGGGGGAAGACATGACCACGTCAGACGCTGATGACGGGGACCCACTCCTTGAACATGCGCACAGGGGATATGCGTGAGTGCGTCAGACGCTGATGACGCAGATGGTGGGCGACCCATGCATGCACACAAGGGCTTTAGTTGAGTCGCAGGTGGAGATAGCCACGCATGCACGTCCATGGGTCATGCGGGTCCCTAGTTCCCAAGGGTCTGCCCACATATGCCTGCCTTTAGGACCCAGAAGTGCAGCCTTATGGATGGCTGAATAATTACATTCCACCTTTTTGTTTATTATAAAAATTTGGGTGTTTGAGGATCTTAATGGGTGGGAATGGGCGCCGCAAGGTCTCTCATGACTGCTTCACTCTGACTTTGTGGGCGTCTAAGAGTTTGGGATGTTTGACCATGTCCTGGGGTGGATGATTACGGCTGTATTTTCCGGGCTCTGAGGAACTGGGTCGGCTGGCAGCTTGGACCTCGCAAGATGCTGGAAAGACAAAAATTATGTTTGGGAGAAAAAATTTAGATCCTAGTGATTAATAGAGGAGAGGTTTAAGATGGAAGATGGGGGGATTAGGGGTTCCTGAGACCAGGAATGACAAGGAAAGAATTAAACTATACTTATTTTGGGTGAGTCTGGTCCATTTAGGTAGGTCAAATTGGCTCCCTGGAACTTATATAAAAATGTTTGAATAGAAATAAATTTTAGACATATTAACAGTTTATAATTATAACAGTTGTGGCACCTTGTTCTTGGTCTTTCTGTGGACAGCACTGAGATATATAATTAGGCGTAATAAATACAGACACCCACACGAACTAGTTTTGTATATATTTATGCACACAAGCAATACTAGTTAAATGTACACATCTACGTATTTGTTTACTCATGGTAGGTCTGAATTATTTCAGAAGTGCTTTGTGATACCTCTAAAGATACCATTAAGATGATGACAAGATGTGTTTGCTGTTTCTGTTTCCTACTTCTCTGTCCCTCACACCTTGCCAAGGCCACGTAAGCAGAGTGGTCCTAAATTCCCCAGAGTCAGGATTCCACAACCACCTCACCATTGCTTTACTGGTAGTGTTAAAGAAATATTGGTTTCATTGTTGCAGCTTCCTTTGTGGTTTTCTTACCAATTTAGTTTACCTTTCCAGTATATAAGATGCTGAGATAATGTCATGCTGAAACTACAACATTTTCAGCCAATTGGTATGAACTTGTGAGCCTTATTTCACTTCTTTCCCTTCATCTCTCAGTAACCAAATACAAGGTGTTCAGACTTCTTGTTCCTTTTGCAAAACTATGCAGATTGGTCTGATTTCCCATTTCACCCTCCCTTTTACACAAAAAGTGGCAGGCTATATGTTCTTCTGCCCCATCCTTTGTCATTTAACAGCTTCTCTTGGAAATTGTTGGACACTTACTCATAGACATCTTTGTCATTCTATTTTAATAACAGATGGAACTTGAATAAAAGTGAACTAGATTCAATAGAGAGGTAGCCACTGCTGCAAAGTGAGAAGACTCGGGGGAGTAGATTGGGGAAAGCACATCTTTGGGAAGATTTTCCTTGGGTTGTAAGGTATAATTCATTGTAGTCACTTGCCATTTTGGAGACATTAGCAAAGGTCACCTTTCTGTCCCAGTGGATTTGTGGCTTTGCTGAAGTAGGACTGAAGGTAGACGTGATGTTTGGATCCACTGGAGTCACAGGAGAGCATAAGAGATCTCATATTCTGAGTCGCAGAGAAATCTGCTTTGAAGTGTGACTACTCCTTCTAGGTCTGACTGGCCTCCTACACGAAGAAGGCCTATCTATGGATGTCTCAACACCTGCTCTCTGGAGAACTCACCATTGACTTTAGACAGATTCATGCCAGGTGGTGTACACTGCAATTATCCTAGTGAGGACAGCCACAGAATCATCAAAGCATGAAGCTCCCATGACAGCTAAGACCCCGAGGGTTAGAGGCAAATGCCAGAGCGCGGCTATTGTTCTGCAGTCTGAGAACTGGAGATGAAAGGAGCCCCAAACACTATAAGAGTAAACAGGGAGAGCCCTGGGATGATGATCCTCCCGCTAGAACAAGCACTGCCTCTCAGGGCTTCCTTTGAAGTTCAGGTGAGGGTGTGGTGGGTCAGCTGAGCCTACGGAGCCCAGATACAAACATGTAGATAGCTCACCTTTCCCTTCTGCAGGGAGACTGAAGATTGGATGTGATGATTCAGCCTTGTTTAACAAATTGCAGAGAACCTAAACTCAGGCTCTTGTAAAGGAATGTCTGAAAGCTAAGCTACACTTTAAGGGCCAAGCAGTAAATGGAGGCAGTTTATTTCCTCATAAGAATGAAAAAGAAAATATGTAATATTCAGTATAAATTCTTAGATGATTGACTTGGAGTTAACTAAGAGAAGGTAAAGGCATTCAAATAGGCATTTGAGATTACAGCTGGATAATCTTCAAAGCGCGTCTCCAATTTTGTTCCCTTTCCCCTTCTTCTTTCACTATTGAATTTGTGTCAGATGTCTGTAATAAAACTTAAAAGCCCAAACAAAACCATTTTATTTAAATTTCTTTATCATTTAAAAGAGGAAAGAAATTGAATTTGATTGATATTTTTCAAGAAGCCTTCCCATCCCATTCCTTTCTGAAATTTCTATTTGTAAAATGAGGCGAGCAGGCCTGCTTTTTGTCCCACCTGGCTCCCGCATGGATAGCTTTACACCCGAAATAACAACACACAAATTGTATTCTTTTAAACACTGCCTGGCCCATTATATCTAGCCTCTTCTTGGCTAATTCTCACATCTTGATTAACCCATTTCTAATAATCTGTGTAGCACCATGAAGTGGTGGCTTACCGGGGAAAGATTCAGCATGTCTGACCTGGTGGCTGGCTCCATGGCGTCTGCCTAACTTCCCTTCTTCTCAGCATTCTGTTCTGTTTACTCCCCTGCCTAATTTTCTGTCCTATTAAAAGGCCAAGGCAGTTTCTTTATTAACCAATGAAATCAACACAAAACAGAAGACCCTCCCACATCATCTACTGACCAAGTAATTGTTTATATTTTTGGAGTCCAGTATGAAGTTTTAGTCTGGTGTACATTTTTGAATTTCTTTTGTACTCTTGTTTTTAAAACTGACGACTTTGTCAGATATACCCCAGGTATGCTTCAAATAATAATGGAAACGAAGCCGATTATACTGAAATATACTTATAAACACACATGCATGCCTACGTGCACATGCACACACACACAGACCCATTGTGATATGCTGATATATACACAGTTTATAGGACTGGACCTTGTACCCAGATCCTCACACTAGGCATGCACTCTAACACTGAGCTATATTCTCAAGTCCCTTTTTGCTTTTTGTTTTAAGATGGGTCTCACTAACTTGTCCAGGCTGACCTTGAATTCACTCTGTAGCCCAGACCTTCAATATTCCTGCTCAGCTTCCTAATAGGCCTCTGATACCAAGACTCGGGAATATGTGCACTTTAAAAAAACTCAATACAATGAATAACAGGAGGCACTAAATAGAGTAAAATGAGTAATAGAGTCCTAATAAGTATAAACGATGTTTAGTGATAGTTACAACAGCTGTTATGATATGAAAACACCTGACATATTTGAAGAAATGCCAGTTATTATCATCATGACCATGATTTCTGTTTTTTATGCTCTAATCTAAAGAAATACTAAATTCCCAGTTATGAAAACAAAAACATTATTTCACTACTCACTTCCATAGGCCCTCTGAATTGAAGGAGTTATGAAGCCCACTTAAGTTTGTCATTTTGCCTCTGGTGGGGGGAGGGGAGCTGATGTTATCACCAACCTGGGGACCTTCCAGTCTAAATTACCAGCTTTATTTTTATTACTTAGATCTTCACAGGGATGGTGACCAAAGGTCCTTTGATCTCTGTGGTTGCAGGATTTTGCCAGTAGATTTTTTGATGTAGATTTTATTTTCCCACACACTGACGGTAAAGGTGACATGGGAGAGTTTCTCAGTGTGCCTTTGACACCATTGTCTTGAGAATCCTGGCTTTGGGGTTCATTTCTCACCATATTGGCACTAGTCCTTGGTCCTCCTGAGTCACAGAGGCCCCAAGGCAAATGCTGACTCAGGTGCTTGCTTGGCTCTGAGGTTCTGGGATTTCTCATCACTTTTGGCCTCCGAGAATTTCCCTGACTCTTCTGTTTTCTCAGGCACACATCCACTTTTTTTTTTTTTTTTTAATCATGCTACAAAGCTTCTGTTTTTATTTTTTCTTGAT
>NC_022016.1:27023509-27030260 GCF_000317375.1 Microtus ochrogaster
TGTGTGTGTGTGTGTGTGTGTGTGTCGGCTGTTCTCCCTCATCTTGGCTGGTTGTCCCCAGCTGGCCTTGCTGACTATTTTCTTCATTCTTTTCCTCTCACCCTGCACACATGTCCATTGATGACTAGATGCTACAGTGCTCGCAGTCAAGAGTAGGCTATTTCTGCAGAAGACCCAGTCAGGCTGGGCTCTGCCTCCCTTGTTGACCTTTCTGTGTATGAACTGGAGTGCTTCAACATACAATCACATTTTCTCTTAGCTTCTCTTCTTGATTGCATAGATTCCACTTCTAGCAGTCCCCACCTGCCTACCTACGTTTGCTTTTTCTCCTTATTTATACACTTATTTATTTGTGTTTTAACTTCCTAGAAACTCCTTTTCCTCTCCATGTTTCAAAAATGTTGCTAGTCTTCCATATATGAGTTGTTTGATCCTTCTACGATTCTGATACTGTAAAATTCATTCTCCTACTTGGAGATTATAATTAATGAATCTCATTACTTCCCCTTCCCTTCCTCCAAATCCTCCCACATACCCTTTCTTGCTCGTTTTCAAATCTATGGCCTTTTTAAATTCTTTGTTATGTGTGTGTATATATATATATATATATCCTAACTGTATAATTACAGCTGCTCACTCTATATAATGTTACTTATGTGTATGTTTTTAGGGATGAACATTTGGTATTGGATAACCAACAATTGGTTACTAGATAAAATACCATTCCCTTCCCTGGGAAAGACTATCCTCCCATTCTCAGAATTCCTTAGTTGAAAACCTAATTCTTTAAAACCTTGAACGAATTAAAATCATTTAAATATGTATGGAAGGTTTTTCAATTCATCTGAGGACAAGAACTAGATTTTTCTAAGGCATTATCATGTACACAAAGTAGAATCATAGGTTTAGTTTTAGATCCAAGATGTAACTATACGCAAAATCATACTAAAATCAAGTCACAGAATAAATAGTGATTTGCCAAGAAGAGTGTCTCCCCTCTGTCTTTTTCTTTTCTTTTTTCTCCTGTAATCTCCTATTCAGTTTTTCCTATGCATGGAAGAAAATATTCCAAATGCCCATCATTGCTGCTAGCACTTTGGCAGTGCTGGATATACACACTAGGAAGTCGAGTCTGCTGTGGAAGATGGGCAGGCATGTCGCTGGACCACATCAAGAACAAAAAATAAGGATCAGGTTCCCCATTACTGTGTCCAGTTCCCACTTGGTTTAACTGTCTTTGAGATCTGTGATTCATCTATTATCCTGGGGGAACTTGGTTACTGATTGACATTTCCAGTGTGGTGACAGACATGGGTTGTATTTACACGAAGACTGAGCACCACAGTGTCTTACTGATCCTTGATTCAGTGCCTCTGAGAATTGTTTTTCCCTGTGAGGATTTTTTTTATATTGATTTTTATTGAGCTCTACCTTTTCCTCTGCTCCTCTCCTTGCCTCTCCCCTCCTATAACCATGATGCCAGACATTGGTTTTCGGAGGCATTTAGGAAATCTGGTGTCTCTGCTGTCTGTTATCTTTGAGCCCCGCTGAGTGAAGTGAGAACCTGCCATGAGCTGTCTGCCTCCGCCGTAGAGCTGGCATGGATCTGGCTCTGAGTGGAGGACACACCAGAGGACATGGAACCCTTTGAATGAGGGGAGAAGGCCCATGTGTCCATGGCTATGATTTTGGAAGGGGCAAGTAATCCGGGCGATCTCTGGACAAGCCTGATGCCATTGTCTGGAAACGGCGAGTTACAAATGATTGGCATATTGTCTATGTCTTGGTTTTTGTCTAGTGAGTCTTTACCAGGTGAGACTCGGACACACTGGCTGTTCAGGCAGCAGATAGGAATATTGAGTTTGTCTCCAGCTCATCTTTAGTGGAGATGCGGTGATGTGCTATGGAACAAACAATCTGACCGTGGTGTTGCCTGAAGCATCCAAACTGAAGTCTGTTCAGTAAGTTCTCTGCTGGAAGTTTGAGGGGTTAGGAGGGGCCATGACCTCCTCAGGCTCCCTTCTATCTTTCACAGGATAACATGTTCCCGTTTGTTTTTATGTTACATTTCTTTCTGTCTTATATGGGACACAGCACATGTGGCATTTTCTCTTTGGCTATCAAAGGAAGTGTATTTAGGACAGTAAACATGGCAGCATTTAATGCCCTGTGGCTAACTGGCCTCAATTTGAGATTTCAAGCCCTTGCACAATTTCAAGACAATGCAGAGAGACTGTGTCACAGCTGAAAACAACGACACCTTCATACGGTTGTCACCATTTTAACATTTTCATGAATGTGCTGACTGGCACGGTCTTTTAACTCTAGGAAGCTACTGATGGCTTTGCCTAGACCAGTGGTCTTCAAGTTAGGTCCTAATTGGGTGGGAAGAGGAGCACTGTCATGTCAAATGAATATAAGATCAATGAATACGAAATACTTGGTTCGTGTCTCACCTAATTTTAATACACGAATCTGCTTAGTATGTAGTCCTGTAATAACTCTTGTTAAGATATATGAGAATATAGTGTTTCTTTCTCCAGGATTTGAAAGTTTCTCCTTCACCATTTCTTGACATTCCCTGTATCCTTTGGGTATGCTATAAGGGAATAAAGAAAACTTTTTTTGTTTTTAGGTATCCGTCTCAGAATAGTTTGCATAAATTAGTCAAAGCTATATATTTTTTTAAATTATTTATTATGTATACAATGTTCTGCCTCTGTGTATGCCTGCAGGCCAGAAGAGGGCACCAGACCTCATTACAGATGGTTGTGAGCCACCATGTGGTTGCTGGGAATTGAACTCAGGACCTTTGGAAGAGTAGGCAATGCTCTTAACCACTGAGCCATCTCTCCAGCCCCAAAGCTATAATTTTAAAAATAGAATTAGATCTGGAAGAGCAGTTTATATTTTGTGAATCATACCATGCATCTATTTCTGTCTAGGTGCATCATAAGGTAGACATGTATCATTGTTCTTATTTTGTATATGGCCTAAGCATGGCATTTCCACTGTAGTTGGTGTGGAGGCAGACCCTGAAGCTAGATGTGTAGATGCCACAGACAGCTGGGTGCTGTCAGTCTTCATCTTTATTTAATGACAACATTTCTCCACCCCCTTCTCCTTTCCAAACCCTCCCATAAACCCCCAACAACTCTTCTTCAAATTCATGGGCTCTTTTTCCAATAATTGTGATGTATGTATATGTATTTGTATATACATAGGTCTTTCTCCATTTTTTTTCTTTTGTTTTTTGTTTGTTTGTTGGAGACAGGGTTGCTCTGTGTGTATTCATTGCCTGTCCTGGAATTTGCTCTGTAGACCAGGCTGGCTCATTTTTGTAGGTCTGCCTATCTCTACCTCTTGAGTACTGGGATTAAAGGCATGTCCCACAACCGCTCGGTTTACACACACACACACACACACACACACACACACACACACACACACACACCAGCCTGTTCAGTTTGTATAATGCTACCCATATGTATGTTTCCAGAGCTGACCCTTTGGCACTGGACTGGTTGACTTGCCCTGGGGTGGACCACTTCTCCTGCTTCCTGCTTTCCTCAGTTTGGGCAGTCTTTTCAAACTCCGAGTGGCTTTTGAGAACAGAATTGCTGTTTGAAATATTTTTAAGTTGTTTGCTTGTATCCTTCCTCTATAAGAAGAAGGAAACATGGCAAATAAACACGTTCCAAGGAGACCTGGACTTGATCTGGAAAGATCTGTGCAAATATTTTGATCCCATGTAAACTTCATCAAACAAACTTTACAGTTGTTTATTTTTTAAGCTGGGGCTGCTTTCAGGGATATGGATTGTAAAACCTGGCATTGTTGACATTTATTTTGCTTTAATATTTGTTTTTGGAGGGACCAGAACCTCCCAGCTTTATTGCATTGTAGAAGTATTTACCGAATGCCTTTACAGCAGATTACAGCTGTGCCCACTACACATTTAAGGTGTCACAACTCTCTGAGAAAGGAATTATTATTATTATTATTATTATTATTATTATTATTATTATTATGTTTTAGTTAAAACATAGAGGTTGAAAGTCTGGGTGACTTCCCTGAGACTATACAGTTAAACTGTTGGACAATAGGATTGGCATTTGGCTGGACTGGCTCTGGAGGCCTGTGCTTCTAACTACAGCAACACAACAGCCTGTTCTAGTGCTGCGGTTATAGGAGGGCAACCCCTCCTAGGTTACTCAAGGGCTTTAGTCTCCAGAGTTATCATTTGTGAGAAGAGAATACACTGGAGAGTTCATTTCTAGAGCAGTATCCTTTTTTTGCAAGCACGTCTAATCCAATCCAAGTCCCTAGGCCCAGATAATATTGTTATCACCCTGAATTTGCACAAAGGAAGACCTCGGGGGCTATTGAGCAACAGGGAAGGTGGCATAGTTGTTTTGTGAACTGATCAAACAATTTCACGTTTTAATAAATGCACTTCACTGCACTTTCTTTTTCTATTGCTGTGATGAAAACACTATGACCACAAGCAAGGTGGGGAGGAAAGCTTACAGCCTGTGGTATAGCACCCAGGGAAACAGGCAGAACTGGTGCAAAGGCCATAGGGGAGGGCTGCTTACTGTCTTGCTCACTGTGCTCTCTTACAGTACCTAAACCCCCCTGCCCCCATAGCATGGGTCCAGGAATTGCACCACCCACAGCGAGTTCGTATATCAATCATCAAACCAGAAAACATAGCACAGTTCAGTCTGGTGGGGGCACGTTCTCAGTTGAGGTTCCCTCCTTCCAAAAACCTCAACCTTTGTCAAGATGACATAAAAGCTAGCCAGTATAATGCTTTATGGTGATTTGTAATTCCTAACATTAGATTCTGACTATTTATTTATTCATTTTACGTAACAACCACAGTTCTCCCCCTTCCCCTCCTTCTGCTCTCCCCATTTTCCTCCCAACCCTCCATCTACTCCTCAGAGAGGGTAAGGTCTCTCATGGAGAGTCAACTAAACCTAGCACATTGAGTTGAGGCAGGAACAAAACCCTCCCCCCTGCATCAAGGCTGAGCAAGGTATGGGAATGGGCTCCAAAACCAGAAGCACAAACATGGTATGTACTTACTCATAAGTAGATATTAGATGTAAAGGGAAGAATAACAAGCCTACGATTCTCAGCCACAGAGAAGCTAGGTAACAAGGAGGATCCTAAGAGGGACATATATGGGTCACCCTGGGAAGGGGAAATAGAACAAATCTCCCGGGTAAACTTGTGGGGGGGATGCGGGATGAGAACTTGAGGGAATGGGCTCTTTGATTTGGAGCAGGAATAGAGAAGGAGAGCAATGGAAGAGACATCTTGGTAGAAGGAGTCATTATGGCTCTCTCCTGTAATCAGATTGGCAAATACTCTAATTGTCATCATAAAACCTTCATCAAGTAACTGATGGAAGCAGATGCAGAGATCCACAGTCACACACTGGGCCGAGTTTGTGGAGTCCAGTCAAAGAGAGGGAGGAGAGATTATATGAGCAAAGGGGTCAAGATCAACCCACAGAGACAGCTGACCCAAATCCTGCGACCTCGTGGACTCTGGACTGACCGCTGGGGAACCTTCATGGGACTGAACTAGGCCCTCTGAATGTGGGTGACAGTTGTGTGACTTGGTCTGTTTGTGAGACCCCTGGCCATGACTATTTATTTTAAAGACATATGACAAAATATCTATTTAAGAGTACCTTTCCTTTATAGCTCTTCCAAGCAGTCTACAAATTAACACCCGTTATAGCTGTCTCGACTATGATACATTGTGCTATTAGTATTAGATTATTATTATTTTGAAGAGTCACATGTAAGGCAAACAGGATGCAAGCTGTTGCTAAGCGGAGGGCTACGAAGGATTAAATTCTCGTTATTACTCACAGTTAGTCCCAAATATCTCCATATGCTCGGTTGCTCAATTTTTTTTTCAGTTTGGCAGGAAGTCTTAAAGAAGCAAACAGCATGCCCTTCCGCCCCTGGCATATTCATAAACTATTTTGGGATGAGTCATCGGAATTCTGTGGTTTGTATATCCTGAAGGGGGAAAGAAGACACTGTATGGTTAACATTTATTTGAAACAGCAAGTTGGAGAGAAAAATTCTTTGATAAAAGTTCAGGATTAGGTTGAAAAAAAAAAGTCTCTCCAAAAATGCCAATAGTGGACCTTTCTATTGTTATAAAGATTTTGCTTGTGTGTCTGTCTCTGGGAACACCATGCTAAAGTAACTCTTCATCCTGTGTATACTCCAGCTTGACATAGTGCCTGTAGAAGTCTGAGCAGGTGTTTAGTCGAAGTAATTCATCCCCAAATAACAAATGACTGGTTTTTTCATTGAAGTTTGTGCTGTATATGAAGATGCAGAGGCCAAATCATTTACGGAGACTCGGATAACACTGCCAATATTGTCATTGTGGAGTGTGATTAAGTTCACTCTGCCATCTATGACAATTAAAAGTACCGGTCAACATTCAAAGAATCTTTCTTTAGCTTCGAAGTAGCTGATGAGGACTTTTTGCAATTAAAACTGAAAAAAAAAGCCCCATAAAATTCATGATGCGAGGTGGCGGGGTGGGGACCTAATTATAAACGGAAAAGGGTAATAAGGACAGTTTATTTGGATTCTCAGTGTGTACAGATGCTACACCCCAAACACTGTTTAAGTGATTGAGTGTGCTGTGGTGTTTGACAGGCAGAGTGGCTGTAATCTCCAGAGAGATTTTCTAATATTCAGATGCAGCA
>NC_022016.1:27030482-27039451 GCF_000317375.1 Microtus ochrogaster
AGTCAACTTCCAACCATCGATCAGTCTGTAAGTGTATTCTGAAGCTCAGAGGGTAGTGCCTTAATTTAGAATCAGCATTTTTTTAATACTTGGCTGTATCTCACAACAGGAAGCATATGCTAGGTTTTGTCTCAATAACAAACAATTATGTTAGTGGCTTAGTCCAGCTACCTTTCTTCCTTTCTCACACTTCCATACCTCCAAGGCTGGCATGGACTTTGCTTGCTGTAATCGTTTTCAGGACAACACAGCAGAGGATGTGACAAGTCACACATGGTCACCTGGACACTGTCTGCCTTATCTTCACTTCCATCCACACGCTGGTTTCTCTTCCTCCTCCTCCTTCCTCCTTCCTTCACCCCTTCATCTCTCTCTTTTTCTTTGCCCTTCTGCCTTTTTCTTTTCCCCTCTTCCTCTCCTCCTTCTCTGCCTTAGATGGAGCAGGTACCACAAGTCCAATATGAATGTGATGGAGAAATACAAGTCCATAGTATTTCAGGAATGTGAAGAGAAGGCCCGCATGTTTGGTGGAGTAGACCAGTAACCAGCATCCATGTGCCCCTAGTGGAAAATGGATTTGCTAGAGGTGGGTACCCTCCCTAGACCTCTGAGTGCTAGGCAGCACTGGATTGCTGTACTTTTGGACATCTGGGCTGAGCCTGAATGTGGTTGGCACACTAACGTGATGTTACCAGTATATGTCTGTTTCTGTTGTTAGCTTGTCCTCTTCAGTTCCATGTTTTGTTCTATGTGTAATAGTGAAAATAATTTCTATGACTTCAGTTTGCGTTCTTCTGCTAGCCAAACATGCGAGCACATTATATCTAGGCCAGGGACTTTTTTCTAGTGATACTTACTGATTGCTAATTAAAATTACTGTGGGTATTCTAGTATGAATTTACTAGATACATGTGGCTTCTAGGTTCTGATCAATTCTGAGACAATCAGGCATAACAAGTTTCAGGTCTGGAAAGAAATTTGAGGACAGAGTCTTCATTCTCCATGGACTCAACATTTTGTATCTATTTCTTTCCAACAATCAACATCTGTATCTAGATCCTATAATCCTTCTGCTCCCCAGTGCCATTCACATCTCCATACCCATATTTAGCAGAACGGACGATTCTGAGGTATATGAAACTCCCCCTGTCACGAACCAGGAAGCCTCTTTACAAGTCCTTTACCACAGAATTTTAAAATAGATTTAGAAAAAAAAAAAACCCAGTGTTTTCTTACAAAAGGTGTACTTTTAGCAAATATTTTAAGTTCAAAGACTTTTAAATTAGTGGTACCTGAATCCAGATAGGTGAAATCTGAGAGTGCATTTGAAAATGCCTTGATCCTTAAACCATAAGTAGAAAACAAATATCAACCTCTACCCCCATCTGTGGAACACACAGAAAAGTAGGTATGGCAGCTTCTGAATAGGACTGACAGAGGCAGATTCCAGAGCTGCTCCCAAGTCACTTGGAAGATGCTGTATCTAGTTCCTTGCAGCGGGCACATCAACAGAATGGTTTCTAAGCTCCAAGCTGACTCCAGTGGACAGAAAGCCTGGCTGAGTGAGCGGGGAGAAGGGCTGTCTTACTGCTCCCCTGTCAGCTGCTACACATCCAGACATGTGGCTAATCATTTATTAGCTTCTAATTTTGGAGACTGCCTTCAGATGATAAGCCTCATAAAAAACTAACAAGGGGATATCTTTGATAAGCCAGTAAATCATTAAGAGGGTGAATAACCAGTTGATTTATAGCTTACTGGAATCCATTTGAATGTGAAAGATAAAAAAAATGGTATTTCCTTTGTTCCTTAAACATTACATCAGCAGAAACATATATATACAAACAATACTGATCAGATTCAGCAGGTCGTATTTAGATATCCACCCAAAACACAAAACAATACTAACTAAAGATTAAGGGACTATGAATTTGAGAGGGAGCAGGGCCACATGGGAGGGGTCGGAGGGAGGACAGGGAGGGACAAAGTGATGTAACTTATTTTAGTTTAAAATAAAGGAGATGAACTAAGAAAAAGGACTTCAAGTGTTTCTATTTGTTCTTAGTTCAATTTCCCTTTTTCCATATTCCAGTCACCAAAATATTATTGAATACACCTGTCAGATATTCATCAGCATTAAATATTTCAAGCAGTCCACTCCCTTTTTGCCATGTGAGGCTTAGGGAATTTCTAGTTTGAGTGACTGAATTCCATTGCTTATGACTCTGCACCACCCGCTTAATTTTCTCTTTCTTTAAAGAAAATAATTTTGCTCTTTTTTTTTTAATGGTTTCTGAATTCCTGCACGAAAGGGCATACAAGGAATACAGATATTGTTTCTAGTCTCTAGGTTCCCCTGGAAATGTAGTGGTTTTTATTGCCTATATCCATTTGTGATTTAAAGTTTAAATTTACTGGTGATCATTTACTTCCTCCTTCAACTTACCCAATTCTTTCTAAACTCTTTCCCTTGCAGGGGGGAGTGGGGGGTGGGGAGGAGAGAAAGACACAGTTGTTAAAATAGTGTCTGTCTCCAGAGGGAGGCGGCTGGCACTCACACCGCAGGTGTTCTAAGTCTCCACCCCCTGCGTGCATCTCTCCTGGGTTTAAATGTAAGACTATCCACTAAGAGCTTAAAAAGATAAAGACCGTCTCTGAAAACCTAGTGTTTCGAATGTCTCTTAGGACCTTTGTCATTCCTCCTGCCTGCAGCACCTGCTTCTGAGCTTTCGTGGTTCTCAGTCCTTCATGTCTTCTAGTCTGTTTGTCCTTAGGAACACGTTAGCTGGTCATTTTCATCTTCATTTCCTTAAATCATCTGGCTAGGTTTTAGTGCTGGCAGTTAAACATTTATTTCCTGGAAACTGTTCATTTTTCTCCCATCCTTTTGTTTGTTTGTTTGTTTGTTTGTTTGTTGTTTGTTTTATCGCTCCGTATTCCTCATTGTGGATGACCACAGTTGGGCTCGAGGGGAGTTGGGCAACGATGGCCACTTTCCAGAAAGCCCTTGCACCTCTCTCCGACAATATCCTGTAGTATTAATAACCTAGAGCCACATTTAATTGCATACATCGGATGAGTGGTTCCAGGATTTCCGAGAGGAATGAATTAAATCCTTTGTTCCCCCTCCTGCCTGATTTCCTGCTCAGGATTTCAAAATTCTCAGGGAAAACTTTTCATCCCTGAGCAAAGGCTTGGGAACATTTTACAAAGTACGCTTGCTTATGCAGCAGGCTGGATTAGGCCCACGCTGATAGTAGGAAAGCAGGGTAGGAAAGCGCCTTGTCTCAGTGCCTCTGAGACTGATTGGGCTTTCTTCAACCAGAAGGAAAGGGACACGTTTTGGATTTGGTATTCTCAGACAAGACTGCAGAAAGGGGCTCTGCTCTCTGTGGTTCTGATTCCTGTGAAGGACAGCCAGCTGCCCCAGGGCTAGGCTGCTTGCGGGAAGGAGAGCCCCACTTAGTTCTAAAGGATACATAGATTGGGATCAGTTATACTCTTAGCTCTCACTTCAAATACGCCAGCAGCACTGAGATCCAAAAGCCCCTGTTAGTTGGATTAACTTCCTAGGTCTGTAGAGTCCAGGGACTGTTGGAAGCTATCTAGTGGTTGAAAGTCAATGCCTCTTGGGAGTAGCATTTACTTAATGACGCTTAAGCTTCATAAGGGAGACCCAGGAGACCTATGGTCACCTTAATAGAAGAAATGTGACCTGCTTTCTTCTCCTCTCCTTTCCTCTCCCCTCCCCTTTCTCCTTCTTCTCTTTAGGAGGTACCTTATACATGCCAGGCAAGTGTCTTACGACCAAGCTATTATCCCAGCACCTTTTTTTTTTTTTTTTCTGAGTCAGAATCTTACTATGCATTTCAGACAGTCTTAAACTAACACTCTCCTTGGCTCAGGTTCTTAAGTGCTGGGATATAGGTGTATCGCAACACATCTGTCTAAGGTAGTGCGTGCTAAATTATGGTGGCGATGTATGAATTTTTGTTGCTTTAATCACTGAGTTTTCTTCTAGTTTTTTTAAAATTTATTATTTCATTTTCTTCTTTGCCTTGGTTTTAAATTAATATGAGCAAAAGTTCACTGGATATTGGTGCAATTTATTATTTCTGTTTTCTCCTCAATAATGCAAGCATTCAGAGCCGTTAATCCCTAAATCTCCAGCTGGCAGTGCCCCAGTGGAGAAGCAGGGCCTTCATAATTTTTTTTTGTATTCTGTTTCATTTTTTAAATGTCTTTCCTAATAAAGACTTAATTAAAAAAAGTAATAAGAAATTATATCTAACGCAGAGACACGGCTAGGGGAAAGAAACAGATAAAATGAGCAGCTGCCCACAATGTGATACTATTCCCAATATAATAAAATAAAAAATTCTAGAATAGTAAGGATTTGTTTTTTTTTTAAATGGGTAGAAAAATAACTCTAATTTGATTCCTTTATACCCCAAGATAGAAAATAAGAGAAGAAAGGGAGACCCAAGTTGATTGATAAAACATTTAGCTGAAAAAATACTCAAAACAAAACAAAGAGAGAAAGGCCCACATTGAGCACCACTGGGTGAGCTCTGCAGTTGAACTAGCCAGGGAAATGCTGGAGAGCTCACCCTGGTGGTGAAGACAGGAGAGCTGATAGATTGGCCAGCCCTGAAACTACTCAAGCCCAGAACCAGGGTTATGCGTTGGTCCACCCCAATATCCACTCCATGCTGGAGCACAGGCATATGTGTGTGTGTCTGTGTGTGTGTGTGCGTGTGTCTGTGTGTCTCTGTGTGTCTGTGTGTGTGCATGTGTGTCTCTGTGTGTGTGTGAAGAACGTGTTGTTTTTACAGGCCCAGGACTGCAGGATCTCCATGACACAGGGCAGCAACAGGATGTCCAGAAAGAGACCCAGTGAGGGCCCAGTGTCAATGGTTTAGCAGAGACCTGGAACCAAAGCAATGATTCTTTGCGATGAACACCTGCACTTAAAGATGTATGGATAAAGGGGTTTACTGTGTGACTCACTGTGACACACTGCAGCTTCCATGATGAGACTTTCCTTTTCTCACCTTTGTTTTCCTTTTTCTTTTAAATTTTATTTTGTTTTATTCTGGGGTGGGGGGGGTGGGATTGGGAGGAATGATGTGAAAGACACAAAGAATAAATAAAAAGAAAGCTTAAAGCCGGGCGATGGTGGCGCACGCCTTTAATCCCAGCACTCGGGAGGCAGAGGCAGGCGGATCTCTGTGAGTTCGAGACCAGCCTGGTCTACAGAGCTAGTTCCAGGACAGGCTCCAAAGCCACAGAGAAACCCTGTCTCGAAAAACCAAAAAAAAAAAAAAAAAAAAAGAAAGCTTAAAAAAATAAACCTGGAAATAGGGATGTGGGGATGGGGGTGGCCCTTTAGAATTTGGAAGACAAATTCCAGGCCAATGAAAGACTTTGTTTATTTTTTAAAAAAAGGTGGGATACACGGATGGCACCCAAGAAACATTACCTGAAGGTGTTTTCCACACAGAAGCACACCAATAAACACAGCACTCACACGTGTGCGTGTACACATACACACACACACACACACACACACACACGAGTTCAACTTTTTAAAAAGAGTCACAGATCTTCCAGGCTCTCTGGAATGCTCAGAGCTCTGCTCAAAGTATACCAGGAGAACTTGCTATACATTTTAAAGAAAAATTTTATGCCTCCATGAACATTAATTTTATAATTATAGTTATATACATCTTATGAGCTTGTTGGAAATACTAAATGAGCTAATGCTTATAGAACTCCTAAAAGGGACTAAGGGTATTTTAAGAGCTCAGTGCTAACCATTGTCTTAGAAACAGAAGTTGACATATCTATTTGCTTGTGTATGGTTTATGTCTTCACAGGGCTTTACGCCCATATAAGTCTTCAGAGATATAGCTTCTTGATCATTTTATCCGTTGAACAGAAAGTCACATACTGGTGGCATGCGTGTGTTCATCGGATTAACATTTATATTTTGAATCAGTGAGCATGTGGTCCATTGTTTTCTTTTGCCTTTCATCTGGAGACATTCGTTAGAAACATCATCTCAGTTGATCTTGAGGGAGAGAGAAAAAAAAAAATGACATGTCCTTACAAGGCAACCAGGGCCAGTGAAGTGAGTGAGGGCAGGGCCTGTCTCAGCGGTTTGGAAGCCCAAACTCTTTGTGGCCCCAAATAAGGTTATGTTGCACTCCTGCCATCTTCCTTTTTGAGCAGAAGCAGGGCCCGGTCCACGGAGGTTATTTCTGGTTTGTAATTAGCCTCTGGCTGCCAGACACAAATATGTCTGAAATTAAGATCAAGGTCCGTGAGCCTTTTGGGGGGGAAAATGGAAATCAGCCCTGAAAATTCCCCTGCCTATCTGCAAAGGCCACCCTGCTGTGAGTGTTATTTTCTCACAGGGTTTAACTCTACAGGTGTTTTGTAGAAGCCTAGACCGCCAGTCAGCCAGTGTGAGTCATCTGGCTGTGGTGAGATTAGGAATTCCTAAAACATGATAAAGAATCCGGAGTCTGAGACAGGAAAGATGAAGGGAAGTGCCCTGCGCAGCTCCTGCCACCCGGCGCACCATGTGACCCAATTTCCCTTAACTTTTTGGGTAGATATGGGCAGTTACCTACTTTTTTCCTCATCTCCCCTCTCCTAGCCTTCTTTTAATATTTATTTTTTTTTATGCACGTGTACCTGAGTGTGCGGACGTGTACTAGAGGCCATAGAGGACAGAGGAAGTCATTGCATCCCTTGGAACTGAAGTTACAGGTAGTAATGAGCTGCCATGTGACTGCTGGGACCAGGACCTAGGGGTCCTCTACCAGAGCAGCAAGCACTCCTGACAGCCCAGTCATCCCTTCAGATCTGCTTCCTTTTCTTTTATTCCTGGTTTTCCTTTCCTTGACTCTCCAAAGTCATGAAATACTATTTCCAATGAGTATGTAAATATTAATATTTTAATCAGGACTCTCTCTCTCTCTCTCTCTCTCTCTCTCTCTGTGTGTGTGTGTGTGTGTGTGTGTCTGTCTGTCTGTCTGTGTGTGTGTGTAAAGATGGTAGACTTTGATATGGTTTAAGAGAGAACTGTAAAGAAGAAACAGAGGGGCAGAGATGGGGAAAAGAGAAAAAGAGAAAGGTGAGTCCAGACGAAGGGGAGTTAGTGAGGAACCAGGCGACCTGGCTCTGGACAATAGTCTTCACATGAAAATGAATGGACACACATTCTTGGCTGCACAATGCCTTCTCATTTACAAATGCCTTGACTAAAGAAAAAAAAAAAAGAAAGGCAGCTAAAAATCAGGGCGTATTCTCTACACAGTTGAATTGCTGGGCGGCTGCAAGTTGACCCTTAGGAGTCCCCGGCCCATCCCTAGCCTTCCGTTGGTACTAAAACCAGAGAACCGCAGGCAGTTGCCGAGGCTGTTCCCCAGGGACTCCTTTTCCCTCAGAGAGCAGGGCGCTGATGCTCGGGGTTACATCTTTCCCAGGGGAGATCCAAGTCCAGAGCCTGGACGCGCAGTGAAAGTGCCCGAGTGCACCATGAGGATGAATTTGACTTTGAGGACACCTAGTGGCCGTTTGTTGGCTGCATCCCTCCAGGGCTGGCGGAAAGAAAATCGGTGGTTAGTAAGCCCCAGGCAGCCTCTTTTCACAGAACCTTCATAAAGCAACTAGAATATGCCTGGAAGCTTCAAGATAAAACTGCTTGGTTGTAGAGTCAGCCAAATCTTAGCTCCTGCCCCTCACTGTCGTTAGATAGAATTTTCTCGGCCTAAAGCTTCACCAGTGAATTGTAGGGAGCTCTGGTGTCACTCAGAAAAACTCTAAGGACTGAAGAGCCACAATCTGGTCAACTCAGCTGACAAGCCGACAATCATTTTTGAAGTGGCTCGAAGATCAGAAGAATTCTATCGTAATAGAGTTTTCTATTTTCTGCTTTATGATTTCTAGGCTGTACATGGCTTTTATTGTTTTCTGAGACTGTAAGCTATTAGCGATAAATGCCTTTAAAATAAATGTACAAACAATAGTTGTTCATTGCAGAAAATTCAGTTAACAGAGAACAGAAGTAATTGTTGACTTTCTTTTTCAAAGTTTCTTTCTTTTTCCAATTTTCCAATAAAAATTGATTTACAAGAACAGGCTGACCACAAAATTTAACCCCAGGCCAGGTTCCCCCCCTCCTCCCAATCTGGGGTACTATATGCTAGCTCTTTTAAATAAGAGAAAATTCAAAGCAATGCACTTCGTGGTAAAAATAAATAAGATTTAAGGTTAATTCATTTCACATAAAAAACTGCTTCATATAATCTAGAATGTAACTTTCTTAAACCCTGTTTTATTCTTTGACAATTCTATGCATACATGCAATGTATTCCTTAAATCAGTTAGTGCTTTGGCAATTTCATACCTATGCAATCCATTTTGGTTACTCTGTCCCACCTTTGAATCTCCCTCTTTCCTTTCGATGTGTCCTTTCCTCGGATTTTGACTTTTGGTTTTGCTTTGTGACTGATTTGGTTCATCAGGACCATATGTGTGATCATTAGATTGGGACTATCTTGGGAGCCATGTTGGATCTCCCAGGAATACATAAATGAAGACAATGACTTGCCCATGAGGAAAGTGATTTTTAAAGTGTTTTTTTTTACATATGTATTTCATGTGTACAGATAAGCATGTAGCTTTTGCCTGGTTTACCCTGCCCTCTCATGTGGCTTCTATGCCTATTCCCAATCAATCTGTCCTTCAGGTTTGGGTTCCTGACCCACCTATCAGGTCCACTTGGTGCCCTTGAACCTGCATGCAAAACTTTAAGGGATTTTTTTTTTTTAACCTCTGTACTTTCTTTGAACTTGAATCTTCTGTGGGTAATTGTTGCGGGAGGTCCTTCCGCTCCTCCAGCCTATAGCCGCTGAGATACCAGCCCATTGGGGCGTGGTCTCTCTCCCTTTAAAAAA
>NC_022016.1:27041541-27049498 GCF_000317375.1 Microtus ochrogaster
ATTTCTTTATAATGTCCTTAGCTTGTTGCCAAGTAATGGAAAATTCTTTCTTTAGGCCTTTACTATTGACATGATGCTTCTTATGAAATTCCGTGGCCTGCAACACACTTCCAATCAATAATTGATCAATCTCAGCGTTGCCTTGGGCTAGAGGACCAGGCAGACCTGTATGGGACCGGATATGTGTTATGTACATCGGACAAAGCCTATTCCTGATTATGTCTTGTACCTGGATAAACAATGAAGTCAACTCTGTGTCATCTGGTATAAATTCAGCGGTTTCAATATGGAGGAAGGTCATTGGTTAAGTCATAAAGAAACTGCTTGGCCTCATAGGTTAAAACATAGGTGGGAGGAGTAAACAGAACAGAATGCTGGGAGGAAGAAGAAGTGAGCTCAGACTCAACAGCTCTGCTCTCTGGAGCAGAGACGCCATGCTCTCCTCTCCTGGGCAGACACACGCGATGAAGCTCCTACCCAGAATGGACTTAGGCTAGAATCTTCAGGGTAAGCGCACCTTGGTGTTACACATTATTAGAAATGGGCTGGTCCAGGTGCGAGAGTTAGCCCAGAAGAGGCTAGATATAATGGGCCAAGCAGTGTTTAAAAGAATACAGTGTCCGTGTAATTATTTCGGGGCATAAGCTAGCCAGGCGGCCGGGGTGCTGGGGATGCAGCCCCGCCGCTCCTATTACAACAGGTAATGTCTTGACTATTTGTCTTCCTGGTGACAGCGAAGTACTCCCTCCTTAGCCAGGTCCTGGAAGCAGTGACCTTTTCCACATCTATAAATAGAGGTGACTGTGATTAGCTGGGGACCAGACATGAACACTGGAGACAACATGGGCAGTATCCAACAGACGCTAAATTATGGAAATCATGTGTTTTGTTTCTTTACCCTGGGCTGGATGGAGTAGGGCGCTCCCTGTGCTTGTCTTCTGGGTGGAAGTGTTCACCACCCATGGGGAACTCTGCTGAATGGCCCACTGGTCCACCCTGGCTGAGTCAAATAGCTAAAATTCTCATTTGTATTTCACATCTGCCCCGGGTCCCTGTTCTTTACAACAAAATAACTCACAAAAAAATAATTGTGAACAGGAAGTTATAGCCAGCAGTTTGAAACCAGCTGCTTCACAGAAAAATCCATGGCCGTTATAGTTCAAGAAGGGGTGGCCAGAATGTTGGTTTCTGTTTGCTTTGCTCTTGGCATGTGTTCAGTTGAGATTCTTGCTGCATTTAACACAGAACCCACACACTTTAACATAGCCTCAAGGACTTGGCTAAGCACTTCTCTACGCATGACTCCAGATTGAGAAGAATGGCCTTGTTAGTTCGTGTCCATTCATTTTTTTCAAATCCCTTGGACTCCATTATGAACGACATCCGCACATGGTCATCTGACTGCTCTCTGCTCCTTCTTTCAGGATCAGCTTAGTCATGACTACCTCAGAAAGCTCCTTCCTGACCCTAATCCCAGTTTTTTTAAATTTATTTATTTATTAAGGATTTCTGCCTCCTCCCCGCCACCGCCTCCCATTTCCCTCCCCCTCCCCCTATCAAGTCCCTCTCCCTCATCAGCTTGAAGAGCCATCAGGGTTCCCTGACCTGTGGGAAGTCCAAGGACCGCCCACCTCCATCCAGGTCTAGTAAGTTGAGCATCCAAACTGCCTAGGCTCCCCCAAAGCCAGTACGTGCAGTAGGACTGAGAACTCAAGAACAATGGCAATGGGTTTTTGATCCTAATCCCAGTTTGATTTCTCTCCTTTCATTCCTGCTTCCTCACACAGATCAACAGTTTGAACACTACATTACAAACAAAAGAAAACAGAACACGTGTCTCCATTGACAGTGTATATCTCCAATGAGAGTAGGGTTTGTCTGCCTTGGTTCTTCCCCATGCACAGCAAGGTGCTCAGCTGGTAAAGAGCATGCTGCACTGAAAAGATGAAGTCTGCTTTCCTAAGGAGAGGAGTCAAAGGACCCACGACTCATTTCCACATGCTCACATGGACTCATGTCCGTGGCTAAACCTCTTGCTTAGCCAAGAGATTCTTCTTGGTTATTGAGATTTTGGAATGAGCAGGATGAACAGGAACTGACTCTTTAGAAAGGGTCTTTTTTTTTCAAAGCAAGATTATCTTTAAACATTTCAGAAAATATTCTTTTCATTCTGAAACAGGCAATTTCCAAGTTACGTTTCTTACATATATTTTTGTGCAAACTTTTAATAGTTCAAATACCATGGAAGATAACTTCCCATCATGGCAGGTAGGTTTGCATAATGAAGTCTGCCTGAATGTGTGAACTAAGATTATTTAATTAAACAATAATTAATTAAATTATTAAACAATAACAACCAATTCTGTTTTTTTAAGGCCTTGGCCGTGAGCAGTGTGCAAGTCTTTACCTGTGACTAAGCCTTACACACAAACTATTACTGCAGATATTAAGGACTGATCAAGTCTTATATTCACAAACACCAGTGGATTAACAAATTTACTGAGGGCTTGAATTTATCCTTCTTTGACTAGCTCTGGCATGCTGTCTTGGCACTTGCAAAACTCTCAGGCAAGTTCAGTGTTCAGAGGAACATATTGCCAGGCAGCATGGTTGTGAAGCTGGTTTTGGTTTCATCACTTGTTAATATTAGAGGTTGCTGCCCGTTGGGGTTAATTTTTTTTATTTGGTTTGTACATTGTTTGAGCAACCTTTTTAATGGACAGATATTATTTCACTAGCAATTTCCATCATAATTTTTTCCTTAAGGCTAAGCTCTTGGGTTTACATATATCATAATTACATAGATCAGTAATTATATAGATCATTCTATCTTGGAATGGCCTCTCAGAAAATAGTACCCCAAACAAACACTTGTGAGCAAGTAGATTATTTAAGAGGTGACTTCAAGAAAACAAGGAGTGGAAGAATGGATAAGGAAGAAAGGAAGAGGGTCCACTTTTGTCAGGGAGATTGCTACTGTGATCACCAGACCTAGATTCCCTGAGAACCTTCAAGTTTCACCTCAGCAAACCCATAGAGGCTTTCTTCTGTCCCCACCATCACTGAATCCATATGTCATAGGGTATATGATTCTGTCTTGTTTGTGGGTTGGTCCTAAGTACTTTAGGACATATCCTTGCTTCACAACCAGGGGCTGGGAATGTTCTGGCTCAGAGAGAAGACCCTTTGGAGTCTTGCTGGACTGTGCATAGCAAGTGGTGGAGCCCACTCTGAGTTTCTATAGCGCCTTCCTCTGCAGCCTGGCCGAACGACAGAGTTGATTCTAGGAGTGTGGTGCCAGTAACAGACTCTGTAGCTAGCTGCCGACACTTTTGCTGATAGAATAAATGTGTGCATGACCAATCCCATTCATTACAATTTGGGTTAAGTTTACTGTTGTTATTGGATATCGCTTTTACTTATGAGAAAGTTAGAATAGGTTAGAGTATGAGTCTAGAGTCTTAACTATAGTTCAGAAGCAGTCAGTTGCAGGTAGCACAGAACCAGGCTTTTCTTAAAACTGAAACTAGCTAGAATTTCCTTCCAACTGCTGTGCTCAGACCCCAGCTTGTGTGTGTTCTGTCTTAGTCTTATCCATCCACAAACATCGCCTTTGAGGCATCTTTCCGAGATTCTCTAATCCAAAATTATTTCTCCTCTTTCTGAAACCTTCTTAGACTTTTGTGATAATCTTCGAGCAGGACCCACTAGAATCAATTAGACATTCGGCTTCACTCTCGTTTGTGTGCTGTTTCGACTTTCTGCATCGTGATTTCCTATTTTCTAAAAACCTGGTTCTCATCTGCTTTAATCAGTAAGTCTCGAACTCCCCCACGATCCTTGAAGTTATATTAAAGTTAGTGTATTTCAGCTCCTCACATAAGGTGCTCAGCTCTGGAACCTAAACGATTATATTTGATTCACTCTTGTGCTTCACCATGTAACATGATGTACACAGTGCACTTAAAAAGGTGTGCAATGCTAAAGGGAACCTCCTAAAATTTCCTCTTGTCTCTGTAGGAAAATGGGGCTATCAAAACATCTCTGACTCAGGTATTTAGACGTCTAAAGTTAAGTTTCTATTTAGGAAACTCTAGTCTTAAAAATATCAGTGACTCAAGCTGCCAGGTGTCTGCAGATAACATATCTTTCACATATTTTGTATCAAAATAGTGGCTCGGGCTGTTTCAGAAAAAGCAGGAAATGAGAAAACATGCAGGTTATGCTCAAGGTGAGTGACATTTGATGTAGAAAGAGACTGGTTTTGACAGTCCTCGTGTCACGGTCTGAGATTTCCCCTGTCTGTAGCAGTACCTCACCAAACGAGCATCTTGATGTGCTTTTGGCTGACCAGAGAAAATGACCTTATATGTAGTGCCTCAAGGGGGTTTTGGATTGCCCACATTAAAGCTTTTATAAAGTTGTCTGTGCTCCCACACAATCCTTCTTAATACTTAGTTGCATCCCCCTCTTCTATTTTTATAGTTCAGAGATTTTTTTAGATCTCAAAGGCCTATGTTGTAAACATTCATCTCCCATTCAAGTATCAACCAGGCTTGACCTTGCTTAGCTCCCAAGATCAGACAAGATTGGGCTAGGTCAGGGTGCTATGGACATGGACTAAACATACAAACCCAATAATAGGAAAAGAAGTGTATGAAGATATTACAGGGATAAAGTGAAGCACTAATTTTTTTGATGAAAAAATATCTTCCTGAACTTTTTTGACCCAGGCAGGCTCTTTTCCTCAAAGTGTTTTGCTTGCACGGAAGTCTAGCCTCTTTGGCCATAGGGGAAAAGGGAATCTTGTGTATTCGACAGCTGTCTCCTTGCTGTTATCCAGAGAAATGTGTGCATCTCACGGTGAAGGTGAAACTTCTAAAGCAGAAGTGTACTTGGTCCTTGCTGGAATGGAGTTAGAAATGACTGGCATGTCCATCTGGTGGCCGAGGAAAGTTCTTATTTTAAGGTAAACAAAACAGAAGTGCAGAAATGGGGGTTATCTACAAAAATTTAGAATTTTTCTTTTTTTCTATTTATTTATTTATTTACTTATTTATTTATTATGTATACAATATTCTGTCTACATGTATGCCTGAAGGCCGGAAGAGGGCAACAGACCTTATTACAGATGGCTGTGAGCCACCATGTGGTTGCTGGGAATTGAACTCAGGACCTTTGGTAGAGCAGGCAATGCTCTTAACCTCTGAGCCATCTCTCCAGCCCCAGAAAATTTAGATTTTTTTAAAAAAAGCTTGGCTCACAAATAATTTCAGTCAACTGTTTTCCAAAGCCACATGTTTCTGGGAAGGTTAAGTGTTGGGCTGTGGTGTGTGTGTTGTGGCATATATTGCTGGGAGAGAATTTAACTCTTCTTTGTCTTGCTGTCCATTTGCCCAAACACCACTTGGATGTTTTGTTCCCAGTTGGAGAACTCTTTAGGAAAAATTAGGAGATGTAGCATTGTTGGAGGAGGTGTCACTGGGGACAAACTCCAGGTTTCAAAAGACATCTGTGCTAGGCCCACTGCCTTCAATTTGTGGACCAGAAGAGAGCTCTCCTACTGCTCCAGGATACTGCTGCCTGTCGCGATGCTTCCTGCCGTGATGATCATGGAATAACCCTCCGAAACTGTACACAAGTTCCCCAATTAAATGCTTTCTTTTCTAAGTTGCCTTGGTTATCATGTCTCTTCACAACAATAGAACAGTAACTAAGATTCTACTGAATGCGTATACACTGATACGTAGATTATTTTTGTCACCTTGCCAAACCCAAGCATTTTGATAGAATAACTACTTGACCTGTAGGCAGATAGGATAGAATGCTAGTGTATAGTTCATCTGGAGAAGTTAAGACTAGTCGACTCATCCTTCTGGGGTTCTTAAGAAGCTGGATGACTTTGGATGGCAGTAAATGTGGTGTTAAAGGTGTAGGAACACGGCCTTCCAATTACCGGTGGTGGAGCGCTGGGTAAGCTATTTCAAGTCCCTGGAGCCTCACTTTCTTTTTTCTCATTTGTAAGCTGTGAAGAAAAATATGACCATCTCGCAGGAGTACTTGCTAATGAAGTGGGATTAATATATAGAAAATGTGAGGACATATGCACACAGTGAATTTATCTTTATCTTACTTATGTTTCTCCCCCTTTCTTTTCTCTTTATCTTTAATTTCACGGTGTATAGAAGATGTAAATAAGAATATAGCAGGATTTACAAGAAACACAAGGACATTGCCTTGAGTTATGGCTGTTTGGTCACATTTCATACTCACCCTGCCAAACCCATCTGTACTGATAGAGGATATAGTAGGAACTCCAAAATTCTTCATCTTGAGATGGAGTCCCAAGTAACCATCATTTACCTTAGAGCAAGAGAAAGTTCTAGAAACGTTTCTTTTCCTATTAGGGCTCCAAGGTGAAAAAGTTCACCTGTGAGTCCCCAATCATATCTTTAGATAAACCAAATTAATTTCTGGCTCTGGGTATCACTGGGCTGAATCTACCTAATGCTAAAAGCGAAGTGGCATCTCAGCTCCTATTTATGCTGAACCAAGCGGTTATGTTCCAGCCAAAATGGTAACAGCGGATTAGTTTTGGACACTCAGCATGTGACAGCTACTTTCTGTGTACCTTCCATGCATTAACTTCCTTCATTAACATGAAGGATACTGTTCTTATTCCAGCGTAACAAGGATGACAGTGAAAACACACAGAAGTGAGACAGTGGAATTAGGACCAGGCAACTCTAGCCTCAGTACCTTCCTCTCTGCATCTCATCTCTCAGAGCCCCCTTGCTGTCTTCCACTCCTGGAAGAATCACTCCCGCTATCCTGAAAGTCTTCGGGAAGACTGCTTGCTTATTCGGCAAACCACCCCCTTTTCTGTTATTCTCTATTAGGACAAATTCTGTTATTCACCAAAGTCCACTTAGGCAATAAACACATGCAACAAACACCTGCTATATCATATTGACTATGCATTTCTCTTCAACAGATTGTTAAGCCTGGCCCCATATAGGGTCTGGTACAAAGGAAGTACTTTATAATTCTGTGGAGGGAAGGAACGGCAAGTTCTTTGGCGGGGGGAGTGGATATGAATGTGCATATATAGTTGTAATGATACAGTTCAAATTGAACTGAAATTCTTCATAGCTTATGTCACGGAGAAGATGCCTACATTTCCTCCAATGGCAGCTTATTTTTCTAAGGACAAACATGTTAAATTTTCCTCGAGGCTACTTGTGTCATTAGTGATGGCCGGCACTAGGTGGCACCAAGGAGCCTCTCAGGGATGCTCAGAAAAGGGCTGAACCATGTTATTAACTCTCAGTTTATGCTCAAAATAATTTAAAGATTTTTTTCTTAAGATTTGCAAATGTGCATTATTTGAGCCAGCTATTTAATTACATTCATCCCCCTGGTGCATTCTTTGCTCCACTGGTTCTCTTATTATTTTTGAAGTGGAAAGGCCTTATAATTTATTTCTTCCAGTTTCTTAGTACTTAGAGCCAGAGTTTTAATATTTGGGTAAAGACTTTATTTAGTTATTGAGAGTCACTATTCCAGATCTTGCTCTACCCATTGCTTGAATCTTCTTTCTGCTCCATAATGTGCAATGTGGTGACAGGCCTCCTGTAAAAAAATAAAACGGAAATTGAAAAACGAAACAACCAAGCAGTGCTCAAATGAAAAGGCTTATTATTTTTTTTAATCTTTTAAAGAAATGGTTTGTTGGTTAAAACAGAGAGCATCAGCAGTTGCAATGGGTTCAACTCAGCGGTTCTGACCCCACCTTTGCCTTTCTTTTAAAATATGGACACCTAAAACACAATGCACAAGCTATGCACACACTGATGATATAGTATGTAAAACTTGGATACATATGTACATCGCATGATGTACAATTATAAAATGTTTAAATCAGATTAAATATGTGATCTCTTCGAACATCTATTAT
>NC_022016.1:27049708-27067670 GCF_000317375.1 Microtus ochrogaster
CAGTGCTCTTAACCTCTGAGCCATCTCTCCAGCCCCTCTTCTAGCCTCTTGAGGCATATATAGTACTTGGCCATTCGTGGATACTTCACTGTCTTATTCCCGTCTATGTCCTAGTTCCTTTACCTTTGCCCACATCTCCTCACACTATTTTTCCTAGCCTCTGGGGAATCCCATTTTGTCTTATGAGAGCAATCTTTATAGGTTTACACACAAGTGAGGTCACATACCCTTCTTTTTGTAACTGCCTTACTACTTTCATTTAGCACAAGGTTCTCTAGTTCCAATCACAATGTCTCCAATGGAAGGATCTTTTCTAGGCAGTTCAATGGTGTCCCATTTGCAGGGCATACACTTCACGTGTTCTTTTCTTGCGTCCTGGTTGGTGGGCAGTTAGGTTGCTTCTGTATCTTGGCTATCGTGAATAATGCTGAAGTGAACATGGAACATGGGTGAGCTGGAGGTCTCTGAAGTGCTGACTTCAATCCCTCTAGATACATATTGAGTAGTGAGAGTTTAGAATCAGCTGTAGCTCTATGGTAATTTTCTGGAGGAAACTTTAAAGTTTTTCCTAATGGCTGTACTAGATTTCATTCCCATCCATACTGCAATGGTTTCCTTTCTTGACATCGTTGGTAGCCCTTGTTGCCTTTAGTCTTGTTGATCATATCCATTCACACTGGAGTGATGATATATGACGGCTATTTTTATTTACATTTCTTTGACGATTCGTTATATATAACTCTGTTTTTCCCATGTATCTTCCGTCTCTTTTGCATGTCTTCTCTCAAGAATCCTTTGTTAAATATATTGTCTGTTTTATATGGGGTCATTTGTTTTGTTGCTATTGAACTTCTGACATTCTTCATATATTTTGGATGTTTACTTCTTGCCAATGAATAATTTGCTAGTGCCTTCCCTCTCTTGATTGACTATTTCCTTTGCTATGCTCTCTGCCCTTTACTTTCTTTTTGACCTTGGTAGGTCATGGTCCATTTGAGCCAATATTTTTCATCTAAGTGACCAGAAGGCTTATTTATCTTACTGTTGACTTGTAAGATACATTTACATCTTTATCATCTTTTCCACAAATAATTTTAAAATGGACACAAGGTAATTAAGCACATTAATAATGAACGAATATATGGCTCTTTGACACTTTGTCCAAAATCAGTTTATTTGGGATCATTTAGGATTCTATGTAAATTTTAGGATTGTTTTCCCTATCACTATGCAAAACACCACTGATATTTTGTTGGGGACTGGTCTACGTCTGTAAGTAACTTTGGGTTTCAAGGGCATTTTAAGACTTTTAACGCCCCTTGTCCATAAAGTTGGGAGTTCTTTCCAATTTTATGGTGTCTTCTTGAATTTTTTCATTAGAACGTGGTAATTCGTGTGTGTGTGTATCTGTGTGTGGGTACATGTTCACGTGTGTGCTCAATGTATGAGGCAGTGAGAGGAGAGCTTCAAATGCTATTCTTTAGGTGGATGTCCACTTTTTTTTTTAAGGCAGGTCTTTCACTGGCCTGGAACTTACTAAGTAGGCTATAGAATGTCTGATACATGAAGCCCAGGGACACTCCTGCCTCCATGTCTCCAGTACCGTGATTACATTGCCTAAGTCTATTTTGTCGAAAAAAATTGAAGCAAGATTTAATTGGAAAAGTTGACCAAAACTTACTTTCCTCTTCATTATCTTCCTGTGTGGGATGTTGAACCAAATGAATTTTAATAGCTTTCACAAATTTCAGTGTTCATATAAATTAATAGATACTTTTAATACCATTGATATAATATATTTTAGTTAGTGGGCTAAGATAAGACTTATCCACCTGTATTTTGCCCTGTTCTCCAGGCTAAGATCATTTTCCTTTTATCTAGGTGAAAGGGGTCCTGTGACTGTCTAAATCCTTCGGTCACACTGAGCTCCTGACTCTCAATTGTGTCCTTTATACATGCTAATTAGCTTCTCTGGACCTCATTCTAATAACCTGTAAAATGATATATATGGTGTGAGTTGTTGTGAAGAGGAAGTTTGTGAATACGTGTAAGGCATTGGGAGCACTGATGAGAAGCCTTCTTTGGACCCAGCTCCTGATAGTGAGTGCTCTCTATATCTGCTTAGGCAACAATGAAGATGTGATGTGCTGACCTCCCTCTAACACCCTTAGCAATAGAATGGAATTGAAAAGTAGGTAAATCTTAAGTTATTTATTACTAAATTGTGAAAGTCCAGCATGGATGGGAAAGGTAATTTTTTGAGGGTGTTCACAGCAACCTTTCAGGAGGGCGTGGTCTATCATACCATATTGGGATAGAAGAAATCCACAGGGTCTCATCCTCTGTGAAAACAAAAGAAGGACATTTTTAAAGCATCATAACCTTAGATCCAAATTCTGAAGTCAAGATACCTTTAGAACATATGTGTAGGTTCAGCTTAGCAGCCCATATAATGAAATGTCTCTCTGTAGCTCCTTTACAGTCAAAAATTTTAAAGAAAACACAATGTATATAATCCAGACTCTCTGTGAATTTTTCATTTTTATGTGGCTTATTTTTCTTTATTTCTTTTAATCTATAAGTATCTGTACTCTGTCTCTTTAAAGACTTTACCCCCCCCCTTTTTTTAAAGGCATTAACTTTATTCTCTATATTTTTTTCTTCTCAAGTCTACGTACACTCATCCAACACTGAGGTCTTTTATGTCTGAATCTGTTTTATTGTGAATCTGTAATTTTTTTACTATCCAGGCGCATTTCTTAAAATGTTAAGCACTTCTTAAAAACTTAAGTTGCACCATGTACAGGTAATACAGTACCGCCTGTGTCCTGCCCAGTCTAAACCTTAACTGTGCTATTATTATGATAATTATGGTAGTTCCTGTCTGAGACCAGCACAGTTCAGCATGGTGGAGCTGAGCCACTCCTGCCTAAGAGCCATTTGGTGTCCCTGAGCCGTTCACAGTTCCAGGCACACAGCAATCCACATTGGAGCCACAGTCAGCAGTTTAATTCTGAGACTGAGCGTGTGACACAGAAACTCTTTTCATCCAAGTTACAGTCAAATCTGACACGCAGAGCACTGCGTAGTCTGAAAACATCTCTCTGTATGGCAGCAGGAATCTGCCATGCTCTTTCACCTGCCTAAGCCTGATTCTGCTGTCTGCCCAGGTGCAGGTAGGAAGTGCTGAGCCATCAGCATGGTCTCAGAGCACTCTCCGATCCCAAGAGGGAACACAAACATCCAGTCCCATAAAAGCCATTGAAATGCTTAATCAGGAGCAGAAGGAGGGGGAGCACGAGCAAGGAACTCAGGACTGCCAGGGGTACACCCACACACTGAGACAATGGGGATGATCTTTCGGGAATTCACCAAGACCAGCTAGCCTGGGTCTGAAAAAGCATGGGATAAAACCGAACTTACATAGCAGACAATGAGGACTACTGAGAACTCAAGAACAATGGCAATGGGTTTTTGATCCTACTGCACATACTGGCTTTGGGGGAACCTAGGCAGTTTGGATGCTCAACTTACTAAACCTGGATGGAGGTGGGCGGTCCTTGGACTTCCCACAGGTCAGGGAACCCTGATTGCTCTTCAAGCTGATGAGGGAGAGGGACTTGATCGGGGGAGGGGGAGGGAAATGGGAGGCGGTGGCGGGGAGGAGGCAGAAATCCTTAATAAATAAATAAATTAAAAAAAAAGAAATGCTTTAAAGCTAGAGTTTGCACTGGCGGCACAGCCCCAGGAAGCCGCACTTTAAAATGATGCAGCTTTTTTTTTTCTTCTGATGCTGTTGTCGAATCAGGAAATCTCTATACGGCACGCCACCACCAACAAACAGCAAAAAATCTGTGTTAAACTCTCTCCCTTATTTTTAAGCCTTCTCAGGTTTTTTAAGTGGATTTATCCCCACGTTGGGCGCCACTCTGTTGAAGGAGCCATGGGCTGCTTCCTGCCACCTGGCTCTGCACGGCTAGCTTTACCTGAAATAATTACATGGAAAGTGTATTCTTTTAAACACTGTCTGGCCCATTAGTTCCAGCCTCTTATTGGCTAGCTCTTACATATTGATCTAACCCATTTCTAATATTCTGTGTAGCACCATGAGCTGGATTACCAGGAAAGATCTTAACCTGCGTCTGTCTGGAGTGGGAAAATCATAGCGACTGCCTGACTCGGCTTCTTTCTCCCAGCATTCTGTTCTCTTTACTCCGCCTACCTAATTTTCTGTCCTATTAAAGGCCACGCAGTTTTCTTTATTAATTAACCAATGAAACAACAGATAGAAAGATGACCCACCTCCGTCATATAAGAAGAGGGGTAGATTTATGTCCCTGAGTTGCATGAAAGTCTAAAGGCAGAGAAGAACAAAAGTCATCTCAGGAGCAGTGCTCAGGTTCTAAGTAGGAATAACAGTGTAGAAGTCAACCGCTGCAAATTGGGGGAGATGTGCTTGAAAAGCTGCAGAGAGACCAGGCATGTGGTTCAGTGTCTGTATTTGATTACCCTAGGACAGCAATGATAGTGTGGCCATGTTGGAAGCCATGATGGAGTGGGTTGAATGTTGAATATAACTGAGAGCCAGAAAAAGGTACATGTGACTGAATTTAAAAAAAAAAAGAAACAAAAACAAAAAACCAACTGCTTGGGCTCAAGATCAAAAGAGAAATAGGAGAGATTATGAAGTACTGTTGGTATCTAGGAAAGATTTTTTTTTCTTTCCCCTCCTTCTCACTTTCCAACTCCATGTCACCCTCCCCACCCCCGCGCCGCTCACTCGGTGCTGAGTGAGACCATCTTCCAAGGCTGGAGGATCCAAAGCACAGGTGGAATCTGTTTCCTCATTTGCAGGGACCTGAGTCGTGGCTTACTGTTTTTGTGGAAATAAAATAAGAAACAATTTAAGAATAGGACTTTACTATGGAAAAGTACCATTGCTTTAGTGTTAATTATTGCCGTGATTGCCACGGCTGCCTGCCGCTATGGATACAAATAGTAGACCATAGAACGATTTTCTCCTATGTCTAATCTGAAATATTTTTCTTTTTTGATCTCATAGGTGTGAGTTATGACAGTAATTTTCAGTCCCTGTGAAGTTTCTTGTGAAAGCGAAGGAGAAAATATCATCAACAGGGAAATAACTGTTTTTCCTAATCCAAAATGACTTAGTTTTTGAATCGTGCAGACAAGTTGTGGTCACATAATTAGTTGTGCCAGGGAAGTAACTTGTATACCAAAAAAAAAAAAAAAAAAAAAAAAAAAAAAACAACCCCCTCAAAAAAAAAAAAAACAAACAAACCAAAAAACCCAACCAAACAAACAAAAACCAAAACACAAAGATGCCAGTGCATGTCAGTCAGAAATCATTTCAAAAATCTTTTGATCCTTCCTAAACAATGAGTGAGAGAGTCTCCAAAGTCATTTCTTTGAGCCAACTAGCCAAAGCTCAACGGAGCGACGGTTTGAGTCATAGGCCAGGTGTGTACACAGGCTGCTTCAGTATAGTGTTAAGTTTTTCAGCATCCCTTGAAATTGCAGAAAAGAAATCAGAGTTTTAAAAACATACTTAAGTGAAAAGTAGGTTTTCTAAGCCAGTTTGGACCTTATATTAAAAAAATACAGATTTTTCAGGCACCATGACAGGTTTGAGGTCTTTACCCAGGGTTCCAGTTTTCCCATGTGTCTTAGATCAACCTAAGAGTCCAAGGTCACAATTGAGTCTTTTCTTCAGAAAGTGCTTGTATATTATTATTATTATTATTATTATTATTATTATTATTATTATTATTATTTTGTCAACTTGATGCAACCTGGAGTTACCTGGGAAAAGGAAGCCTTAGTTGAGGAAATGCCTTCATCAGATTGGCATGTAGGAAAGTCTGTGAGGGCCAAGCTAACTGTGGGCCCTCACACGTCAATAGTGAACACTGACTGAACTGGAAGTCTGGATGCTTAGCTCTCAGAGATTATTCTAAATGACAATTCAGCTTTTTAATGTGCCTTTTAGCATTTTAATTATGACACAAGTACATATTTTTTTCCACTCTCCTTCTTCCAACCCTTCTTGTGTCATCTACTAACCCTTCCTTTCCCTTCAACACCTCCCAAGCAGCTCCCTACTCCCTCCCAGTTTCATGGCCGGCTTTTCTTTGATTACCATTATTATACACACACACACACACACACACACACACACACACACACACACACACACACACACGAATGGATAAAAAAAACAACCCACTGAGACCGTTTAGTGTTGCTTATGTAAGTTTGGGTCTTGCCAAAGGCGGAGAAGTCTCTCTCCCACATTTGTTGGAAGGAGTGTGCCACTTGGGATGGTGTGGTTCACGCCGGAATCCCACTGGAGTACAACTATTTATACTTGCCTTTTCTACTAACTGGAAAAAGAAAGAGTCTCTGTACTCAAAGGCTGAAAAGTTGAATTAATTAAAAAAATCTGACTTTCAAAGAAGTTGAATATGCTTTAGAATGGCATGTAAGCAACACAAGGTGTCTTTTGCTTTCTGCTGGGCACAGACCCTCTATCAGAGGAGCAGCCAGGGACAGGGAAGGGAGTTCCGTGTTTGTCTATGGTATATATTAGACCTTTTGTTTTTAAGTATATATCTTCTCGCTCTTTAATTTAGTGTTCACCCATTCCTTCAGAAGTGTCTGTGTACTGAATGCACTTTGAAGATTTCATTTTGAAATCATCATGTTCTTTTCTTCATCAGCCATTATTGGCATCATGTGAAACTTGATTCAGCGGAATTGAGGGTGAAGAAAATATATGTATATATGTATATATATATATATATACATATGTATAGAGTTAGTTACAGGGTGTGTGGCTTGGGCGCTCGAACTATTTTGCATCAACTATATGTGGTTTCATATGAACAGACATCAAATGTCAGAGCGCATCATGCTTGCATTCACAAAAAACTTTCATATTTTGAGTAAAGCATCAGGGGTCCTATGTCGTACTCACAGGTGGGGACACTGAGGCTTACAGAGCTGAGATATCAAGTTGGCAATGGCAGGGTAGGGGGGACCTTATACCTCTCATCCTTTATTTGGACACATAAGCTCTTCAATGCATTTTAAAAAATCTATTCATGGTTTTATGCACGGGTGGCAAGTTGAAAGATCGTTTGACGCATATAACTACTTGGCAATGATATTTATCATCATGGTTTACTATCTTCCTGGATCTCGCCTCGCTACCGTTTTTTTCTGTTGGCTGACCACCTCTGTGAGATGGTTTCTTGACCAGAATTAGTCAGAATAGCTCGAGAACCAGCCTGCTCGCAGGAGGAAAATGGTTTTTCTGATCTCTGTCTGAGTTACTGCTCCTGTTTCCTGTCACTCTTCAGAAGAACAGTTCATCCAGGAGAGGTCATTTCCCATCAGCTCAGAGGAAGAGTCACCTCATTTCATGAACTAGCTGCATAGATGTGTAGAGCGCTGGAGTCATAACGAGACCCGTAACTGCCGAGAGCGCCAGAGAATGCCTCTTAAATGTTAACAAATGCTGCCGCTTCTATTTCTCTGTTCCTGGCACAGTGCATGGCACTGAGATGCCTGCCTAACTGAATCATTTCCAAAGGTCACTTGTAGGCTCTGTGGATCAAAAACTCATTTCTTGGAAGGCCGTTTTTCTCTTACGCCTGTCCCCACATCCTGTCCTGTTTGCTATGTACTAAATAGCATGTCCCTTTGGTTTTTTTTTTTTTTTTAAGGTCTAAAGGCTGAATTTCTTCACAGACTAGCCACTCCCGACAGTATTGGTGGGTCTGCATGAGGAGAGGGAACTTCACCTCTTATCCTGTACCCTAGAAGATGTAACCTCTGGGTCTGGAGACAGCAAAGGTTTCAGGCTGAGGCATCCCGGGTATTGTCAGAGGCTTCCCTTCTTGACTAGGGAATTCTCAAAGTCATGTCTTGTGGGCTCAGAGAGGCTTGATGCCTTTTGGCCAGGTTACCTTCATGTGGATACAAGACCACCGTGCTGTGGCATGAGGGACACCCTTGGGACTTTCTTTTTCTGCTTCCAGTCCTTCAGGGAGCTCTTCTGGGACACAGGGGCCACAAGTTTAGGGCCAAGCAACACTCTAGTTAAATCCAGATAACCCCTTTTCTTGAAGACATCTCTTGTCACTATAATGGATGAGGGTTGCAGCCTGTTTAACAGCTCCTCTCCAGGCAACATTTTGGTGGGACCTAAAGCCTGAGCAGGGTGTATCTACTGTCTGTAAGGAAAACGGTCTGCAGTCTTTCTGTTTAGTTCTTTTTCCCAGCTCCAGGGGCAGCTGCAGGGAGGGTCAGATTTCTCCTGTGTTTCCCATTTCTTCTCCTCAGCCAGCCCTCATGAGACTGTGCTCTGCGGAGAATTTTCTTGTGACATTAGATCACCTCAAGTTCTAACAACTTGAATTGTGGTTATGCTTAGGAGACTTTTTCTCTCTCTGGCTCCAACTTTGTCTTGTTAAAGTCAACCACCATTCTGCTGGGATGGGCTTCACCAGCCTCCTTCAGTTGTGAGCCCATCAGGGGTATCAGGGGTATTGGGATTGGGTACTCGTTGTTCCAGAAAACTCCTAGTGATGTAAATACAATCTCCAGGACTCATAAACTCAAGACCCCAACTCTTGATTGAAGCTCCTGTGCCTACTTTTCCACCATTTCCCCAAATGTTTTCCTCCTTAATAAGACATTACTAGCTTCCTGCTTAGAAAATTCACCCTTCATCCATTTATCTGGGGAGGCCTCACAGGTTTCACTTGCAGTGAGATAAAATAGTTTCTAGAACTCTCTTAAACTTCCAAGTGTGTCTTCACAATACCTTCAGAGAGGCCTAGTCCTAGGTGTGTCTGATCGTAGTGCTACCAGTAAGCTCACCTCACTTGTCTTCCTCAACATGCTGCACGCTGGCTGTAAAACTCCTCTGTCCTCTCTCCCATTCTCTCTTTCTTACTGCATCCCTATTACCCAGCCAACAGTGAGAATTTAGTGCTTGTTACATCCTATGTCAGTAGCGCTAATGTGGCACTAACATCTGGGGCTGCCAATATACCCTACTTCTGGTCACTTAAAGCCCAGATACAATTCACACCAATAGACGGAGCTTTACTGTGAGCTATAACAACAGGATTATAAGCACTCTTTTAAAGGACCTGGCAACCTCTTTTTTAAAAATAAATAAATAAATCTATTTATCTATCTATCTATCTATCTATCTATCTATCTATCTATCTATCATCTATCTATTTTGTCACTTCAGGGGCAGTCTTTGAGGGACTCTTATCATCGGGTCTCATTTTCTATCAAATACAATTGAACTTACAGGAAGAAAGTAGGAGGCCTCCTTAGTTGTGATAAAGCACTCAAATCCTAGATTACTTTCCAAACCTGGACTACTTATGCCTAAGCCCACAAGTCTCATAACACCTGGCCAAATTAAATTCCTTAAGCTTGGAACCTGGGCCAGCTCATCAATGCCTCAAAATTCTTCAAGAGCACCTCAACTTTTCCAAAGTCTATTAGTTCATAGACCATACATTTTAGGCTCAATCAGAGAGTTAAATGCTAATTTCAAAATGTACAAAGACAAAATGTTCAGTGGAAGCACAAACCAAAACCTCTTTATACACCTCTCTTCTACAGGATGTCTTAACCCCCTTAAGGGGCAGTCACAGTCTCTACCTACCTGGGTTCTACGAGAAACATATTACATTTTCTGCCTGCTGAAGTCTCAAAGACTGTTTATTTTTCTCTCTTGGGCCTGAGCCTGTCTCTGCATCCTCAGGTACTAAACAGGAGCAAGGACTGTGACATCTGTCCTTCCCCAAGTCACATTTAATCAGGACTATACACTTTTGCCATGACAGACTTCTCTTGCCTGAGCTAAAAAGGTAGTGCTGACTTCATTGTTAATTGTTCCTAGGTTCATCTTCACTGTGTGTACAGGAACAGGGGTTCTTATGAGTTTCACTTTTTACTACTCGAAGACTCTTCCCAGAACTCACAAACGGAGTAAATGTTATACTAGACCAAGAACTTTGAAAGATACAGGAACTGTTGTTCAATCCACTTACAGTAGCTGGCCTTCAGAACGGCTGGGCTTTTGGCTTGTGGCTTGTGGCTGCTGCTCAAGGTAGACCCTACACCACATGAAAGTAAGGAAGGTGCTTTTATGATAATAAATCTGGACAAACACAGCAAAATCAGATTAGTATCATCAGACATGCTGGTGCTGGGGTACAAGAATCAAAAGAGGATTTGAATGGCAAGACTTTAAGACAAGTGAGATAGTGTGGTTTCTTGTTGTTTCACTTTCGGGAGGCCCTTATAGCCGTTTGTCTGCTTCTTGGCACTCTGTTCCTGCAGTTTTAACCTACTTGTCAAGTTTGATTTCTCCATGCTTCAACGGGTTCATCTTCAAGGCTTTACCCCTTACCCTCAAAAGTCTCACTTTTTCTAAGTCCTCTGGGCCATGAATGCAGACTTTCTATCAAAACCATTCCTAAATATAGGTTTTATTTTATGGTGTGGAACTCTTTGCCAGAGTAACACACATGATAAATATGGGCTAGTGTGTTCCTCCTGCTGCCAAAGAAGAGGCCTGCAGTCAGCTTTTCAAGACTGGGTTTGCTGCTTTGACCAGGTAGAATGTGGAGGCAAGGCTATGATCAGGAAAAGAAGGAAAACAGGTCTCCAGTTCAACCCTGGTTCAGAAAGTGACCCCCTAAACAGGAGATTACAGCACTGTTCTACTCCAGTTGGGACCAGTGGAAAGGCAGAATATCATAGACCTGTAAGAACAGACTCTAACCTGGTGTCTTAGTTAGAGTTTCTATTGCTGCAACAAAACACCTTAACTAGAAAGCAAATTGGGGAGAAAAGAGCTTATTTGGTAGGTCACATCTGCATTGCTGTTCATCCCTGAAGGAAGTCAGGACAGGAACTCAAACAGGGCAGGAACCTGCAGGCAGGAACTGATGTAGAGGCTATGGAAGGGAGCTGCTTACTAGATTGCTTCCCCAGCTTACTCAACCTGCTTGCTTATAGAACCTAGGATCACCATTTCAGGTATGGCACCACTCACAATGGCCTGGGCCATCCCCCATTGATCACTAATTGAGAAAATGCCTTGCAGCTGGATCTCATGGAGGAATTTCCTCAACTGAAGCTCCTTTCTCTCTGATGACTCTAGCTTGTGTCAAGTTAACATAAAACCAGCTAGTACACTTGGATGTCACAGAACTACAGCAGTATAAATTCGTCCAAGGCCAGAACACTGACCAATCAGGACTGTCCTCATTTACACGGCATGACTAGAATGGGGTGGTGGCAGTAATAGAATTTATAGTGTCTTATGCTAACCTCACAATTACAGAACTTTCCATCTCATAGGCCTATGCTGGCAATTCTATTACCACCATGCCTGCTCCCATATTGTAACATGGTAAACAAAGTTGTCAATAGTTTCAAGGAAAAAAAATGCTCAAGCAAGCTGTCTTACTTACGGTTTCTAGTTCTGTGAAGAGACACCATGGTCATAATTGGGGCTGGCTCGTATTTTCAGAGGTTAGTTAATTATTGTTATGGTAGGACATGGTGGTGCGCAGGCAGACATGGTACTGGCTACATCTTGATCCCCCAGGCAACAGGAAGCAAACTAGGACACTGGGAGCAGCTTGAGCACATATGAGACCTCAAAGTCTACCCTCACAGTGATACACTTCCTCCAATAAGATCATACCTACTTCAATAAAGCCACACCCCCTAACAGTGCCACTCCCTCTGGGAGTCATTTTCTTTCAAACCACCACACATGCCATTTCCTAATGGTTTTAAACTTTACAACTATGCAACGTAGAAAAGCCAAAAGCTGGTGAAAATATAAAACCAGAACCCCAACGTACTTAGCCCTAAAGTTACGGTACAAAAATAGGGAAAAAGTTTTAAGAAAAAGTAAAAGAAAGCTCACTGAACTTAAATCTATTATTCACAAAATTGAACTATTTAAGAATATTAAAACCCAAGACATCATTTTTAACCACTTCTTACACGTTTATTTCTAAATATTGATGGTTGTTTCTAGATGAAATATTTTTGTTGGTGTACACACACACACACCCACACACACACACACACACACACACACACACACACACGCACGCAGTAATGCTGACAGTGGGAAATTCATGCCTCTGTGGTCTTAACAGCTCAAGCAATACCTTCCTTTCAATTTGATGTAGGCTAGAGCTGCACCCTTCTTCTATATCATTAGGCACTAATCGCCCCATTACAGTGCTTTGGGACAGTCTTCGAACTGTGCCCTAGGCTTTTCAGCAAATTCAGCTTTAAAGTAAATGTCCCCAGCAGTCAGAATTATTTACTAAACAAAACTTAGAGCTCCTTCCAAATGATGGCTTAAGGACTTACATACTTGCTAAACCTGTGTCACAAAACACTTTGGGACTTAGTGGGGCAACTGCCAGTTCTTGTTAGTCCCCCTTCTCCCCATAAACATCAAAGTAAAAAAGAACAGTTTGTTTAGGTGCCACAGACTCACACTAATATAACATCTTAACACCGTTAGAAGTTTCCTTTATGTGATATAATTTTGAAGAAGAGGAAGTGAGAATCTCTGAACCATGTCGTTATTTATAAGAACAGTTAGATCATCTTTGTGTGAAAATGAGTATAGCCATGGAAGAGCCAAGAAATTTGGATGTGTCTTAAATCATTCCTTCACTTGAATATACTCCTTAAAAATTTCCCAGTGAGAATTTTTGTCACACACTACACACTCTCAACAAATGACCAACAGGGAATGTCAGAGGCATTTTCTCACATAGTTCTTATTAATCTCAACAGTTTGGGGTAACTTCCAATTCTGTGTTACAAATGAGGAAACTAAGGGTTTGGATGGAGAAGTTCACCAAAGATCACGCTATTCATAAGTGACCAGGGACTGAGCATCAAAAATGAGCCAATGAATAAAAATAACAGTACAACTTAAACTATTGATAGAAGGTACATGGCATAAAAGGGTAGTCCCAAGTATTAAAGCATGTAAAAGATAGAATGGGAGGTGAGTGAAAATTTAAAATTTGGGGTGTATTTTTAGTAAGCTAGTTGAAAAACCCTACAATGAAGTATTTGGAAAAACAAAAAGCACTTCCTACTTTGTCCTTTAAGGTCATCTGGGTTTTCAGATTCAGAGTCTGTTTAACGTAGATTAACCCCCATCATTTGAAGCTCTATTTATCTGTCTCTTGGAAATTCCCCATCTGCACTACACGCCATTCTTGGTTCTCTTGGCCTTTGATTGAGGATGTAATGGAATGAGATCAAACCTAAGTGATGTGTAAAGTCTTCCATTCTTTCTTTGGATTCATTTGACCCTGTGGTCAAGCTATATCTCTATCTATGTATCTATCTGCATACATACATATAGTCACATAGTTCAGTTGCAACATAACAATACCACTGGTTTTTAAAATTAGAAGTTTTAGACAAGATATCCTGAGTAAAATGGGAGCTTGGGAACCATGGGAGAGGGTAGAAGGTGAGAAAAAAGGAAGGGAGGGGAACAGAAAAAAAAATGTAGAGCTCAATACAATCAATAAAAAAATGAGTAGTTTTGTCTTTATGTCTTTAGCTTATTTTGAAGAAATCATTCACACATTTTATTTTAGAGAAGATCTGAAGGAAATGCATTTGCTCAGAAGATTCACCTTTGAGGATTTGTTTTTTTTTTTTTTTTGTGTGTGTGTTTACTTCAGACCATCCCACCAAACCAAATCAACCAACCAGGCAACCAAAAACAAACAAACAAACAAACAGCAACAACAACAACAATAAAACAAAAATAAAAGAAATTTCAAGGCAAAATTTATCTCATTATGGATATGGGATTCCTGCCTGAACAGCTGGTGTGCACAAAATACTAGTTACACTGAACTGAAGGGACTCTTCTAAAGTTGGCACATTTCTTTGGAAGGCTCTTCTAGAGTTGTGTGCTCAACCCTGTTTCAAGTTAGATTTTCCAGGAAGCAGTACTGTTATAAGCAGTGCTGAAAGCTTGCTAAGTATTGTTCTTCAGGAAGGAGCCAGGGCGGGGAAGGAGGCCGACTTCTGAGAATAATGTCAAGATTCAGTGTCCCCAGAAAAGTTTTGAAGAAGGTTGGCTCTTTGGGCGTGGGTCTTGTTTTGCAAAGGAGGCCAAGCCCTTCGCCTTGGTTTTGACCATCGTTGTCTGTTCTTTTTTCTCCATGGAAAGTGGTTTGACTAACACCAAGGGGGTTTATTTCTGAGAAAGGCAAATTACGTATAGAGATACCATGAGGGTAGCGGGACTAACAGCTGCTGGTGGAATAGCTCTGTCTCCATGAAGGTTCCAGATTCTAAGCACAGAATCTGTTCCTCTTCAGACACCAAGACCAATGAAAGAAATGAAGCCAGAAAGAGCAGGAAGGACTATTTTTAATATCCTATTTTCTTAAACTTTATCTTTCAATCTGTAAATGATGGACTTTTTTTTCTTTTGTTATTTTCAATTTACAGGTACATTTGTAGGGGCTGACTTGTCTAATTATTCTGACAATTTCCTATTCATTATCTCACATAGCAGGGAGTCTCTTTGGACCATCAAGCCTGTAAATTTACGATTGCACATTAATCAGTGAAATATAATTGCTAGCTGCATCCGCTGGGCTTCGGGCACACTGTATATGCCAGGATATATACAATTAGCCTCAAGGTTTGCTTAGAAGCGCTTGCCCATCCAACAAGAAAATAAGCATTACAGTAATTGAGAAAATGAACACCTTGGGTCTTTCTCTGGCTGGCAGTAGTGGGGAACTCTTATCACTGAATTGCCTGCTTTGCTTCTCATTATCTCTGAAAAGCATTACTAGGTGAGAAGATATTTGGCACATGTAGAATTTCAGTTTGTTTGGGATGAGGGAGGTGAACTACAAAATGAGAAAATGTCAAGTCATACAGACTCAGGGCTCAGACTTCTCTTTTCGTAAGTCTTTTCTGCAGTAGATGAGTCAGGATAAAGTTTCACCTGCAAGTTCAAAGAATTTCCTAAAAGTGTGTTTGCACTTTGGCTATTCCTAGATGTCTTAATCTGTTTTTCTTTCTACAAAAAAATACAGGAGACTAGGTATGTTGTCAGGGTAGAGGTTTGTTTGTTTCTAGGGGATGGGAGGTCCAAGAGCATAGAGAGGGCTTTCTATGTAATCGCTTTTTTTCCTCTCCCAAGCCAATGAGGTCGTCATAAAGCCCCTACCCTCATGACCTTGTCTCAGCCCAAGGGGTTCCAAGGACTCCATCTCCAAACATCATTAACATATAAATTCAAGGATCAAGTTCCTAGCATAGGATCTTTGGAAGACACATTCAAACCATGGCAACATATGACACATCATTCTTGTTTTCTTTACTTACAGGGCTGTCTCTAACTTGGGTGGGGTATATGTGTGTGTATGTATGTGTATGTCTGAACCTTTTTATTTATCCCTCTTTCCAGTGTGGCCAGTTGATTAAATATCATTTCTGCATTTAAAAAAAATTAAAAGGGTGATTTATTTACCATATTATATTACATTGTAATGTATTATTTTATTTTATTTCTTTGCATTGTTTGTGCTTAAATATGTAAATAAGTACCTTCTGCAACTTAAAATACCAGTCTCATCAAAGGGGAACCCAACTATTTCACCTGTTTCTGATAATATTACTACGGTTATTTAGGCGTTCAACTTAGGAATCTAGGCAAAAATGCCTTCTCCTCTTCTGATTTCAGCAAAATGATATGGCTAAGAGGTGAAGCAATTTCTTCTCTTGTTGTCTCCCTGTATACACAGCTTGCAGTGCATCAGAGCACCACACTTGAAGGTAAAATGGTTCTAAGAAATGAAGATTTTACAAAAAAGTCATAGGCATTCTGAATATCAGGTTAGGATAAACCAGCACTGGGCTCTTGTGGGCAAATGCTTTAACGTGAGTGGGTTAAAACTCCCTAACTGACCAGTTTGCAAGTTACTAACTTAATGACAGCCTAATCATTATAAAGAGCAGGAGACATGTCTTGGAGTCAACCACCTGTAGGCCCAGTTGAGACTACTAGCAATCTCCAGATGATTTGTACGACCCCCGTGCAATAACAGTGCATCCTACCAACTGACCCACTGCAATTAAACTATTGGAAAATGCACACACTGTGTGGACAAAGACATGCATGTCAGTAAAATTTAAGTTATTATTTTGTTTTGGATGATGTTAACATTTGTTTAATATTTATTTACTTTTTTTGAAAAGTCAGTTTTTTTGGACACAGTCATACAGATGCTGTATTTCAACCACACTCACCTCAAACCTTTTCTTGTGCCTCAGATCCTCTCTTTCTCTTCAATTGGATCCCTCTTCTGTTGTCATGTCTTTTCTTTTTTCCTTTCCCTTTTTGTTTAGTGAGGGTTGCTTATTGGAGTGTGGGTAAGGGGTTATTTGTGGGAGTATTGACAGCTTTATTATGGCTATACTATTGAAGACAATACCCTCATCTCCCCACCCCAGCTTCTCAGCAGCTATGAACTTCATTCATAACCTCAGAGGGGGCTGGGACCTCATGATCCCCTCTGCCTTTGACAGAAGGCTGATGGGCCTCATCTTGTCAAGGTCTTGTGTTGATAATGACAGCTGTTGAGAGTCCAGGCTGCAATGCCACGTGACGCCTGGAAGGAAGTGTTCCCACACACTGCAGCCTCTCACTTCGTACATTTCTTCTTTATCTCTTTAGAGATGTTCACTGAGCCTTGGAGGGGCAGTAGAGACGTTTCATTTAGGGCTTGGCTTTAAACAGTGAGTATTCTCAGCACTCTGGGCAGTTTGAGTCTCTGCAGCCACCACTGTCCACTGTAAAAATAAGCCCTTCTGACCAAAGCTGACCACAGCCCTGACTGGTGGGCATAAATAAATTATTTAGAAGGCTATTTAATAAACACATCATGTTCCTTTAGGGAAACAACACCAGTAGCTTCCCCAGTTGAGTTTATGCCTTTCTTAGCTGTGGACTTTTGCTTACTGTATGAGGTGTGACTTCTCTCCCATGAAGCAGGCCTCCAATCTTATCAGGAAGTGGTCGCTTACACCGGTAACAGACTTGCGCTATTGTACCCAGGTTGTGTCTTGCCCGACGGCTTGGTTGTGTTACATGTAGGGTCCACCGCTAAATACTCTGCTGCGACACTGTTCCCCCAGCAGCCTACACAACACCCTCCAGAACCAAGAGGGCAAGCCAGAATGGAGGATTTTTCCAGCTTGATTGCTCTGCCTGTGGGTGGTATTACTTTCTAGGTCTAGAGGTCAGCCCCCAGCAGTAATAATGACCTGCATAATTTTGGAGGCCTCAGGGGTTTCCTTGATCAACAGCTCTTGAGGAAAAAGCTCAAATCTGGCACTGAGGCTTTCATTTTCATTGCTTCCTGGGGTGGACAACTTTTTTTTTCTTATACCAGGTACCTCTATTCAGACCCTTTAGATTGTTTTAAAATGTGTATATTATATATCAGGTTTCCTCATGCCTTTTTAATTTGTTCTCTGCTTTGGTTGACCCCCCCCATTTACTCCTCTCTCCTTCTGTGTTCCTGTCCCCCACCTTGCTAAACATTTTACCCTTACAATAGCCATTATCACGTGTGCGACTACCCTGTTCTCTCTTCCACCAAAGCCCCTCCCACCCCTGCATGGTACCCTTTCTAGTTTCCTGGCTCCCAAACACAGCCATTTCCACATATACACACAAAAATTAGGATCCATTCATGAGCATGAACATGTGGGTTCTGTCCTCTTGAGCCTGGCTCACCTCACTTACTATAATTTTTCCTGTGGAACTTGTAATTTTCTTTTTCTTTACAGCTTAATAAAATCCCAACAT
>NC_022016.1:27067922-27107944 GCF_000317375.1 Microtus ochrogaster
ATTTTTTTTTACAAAAGATTATTTTTTGTATATGTATGTTTTGCCTGCTTACATGTTTGTGTACCACATGTGTGCCTGGCACTCAGGGAGGTCAGAAGAGGGGGTCAGAGCCACTGAAACTTAAGAACAGTTGTCAGTTACCATTTGAGTTCTGGAAATTAAGCTTGTGTCCTTTTCAAGAACAAGTGCTTTAACTACCACTGAGTCATTTCTCTAGCCCCAAGATTTATTTAAAAACATTTTTCACACGAACTCACTCATAAGTGGTTTTTAAACATAAAGCAAAGAAAACCAGCCTACAAACCACAATCCCAGAGAAGTTAGACAACAAGGACACCAAGAAAGACTTACATAGATCTAATCTACATGGGAAGTAGAAAGTAGAAAAAGACAAGCTCTTCCGAATAAATTGGGAGCATGGGGACCTGGGGGAGGGCTGAAGGAGAAAGGGGAGAGGCAGGGAGGGGAGCAGAGAAAAATGTAGAGCTCAGTAAAAATAAAAAATAAAAAAATATTTTTAACGTGTGTGTGTGCGTGCACACACCAGTGCACTTGCATGAGCTCATGTGCCTCACATGTGTGCAAGGGCCTGAGAAGGCTCCAACTGGACATTAGATTCCCAGGAACTGGAGTTAGGCAGTTGTGATCTGCCATGTGGGGTTCTGGGAACCTAGCCTGGATCCTCTGCAAAAGCACTTGGTGTGTCCTTCACTGCTAATCCATCTCTCTAACCCTCACAGTCCCTTGTTTTTTTGATGACAGCCAATCTAACTGGAAGCTCATGCCGTAGTCCTGGCAAAGTCAGTAGAGTTCTCGAGGGTCCTGTGGATTTGCTGTGCATTGCTGCGCTCTCAGTGATTTCCAGCTCGTGGTCCATAGTCATTATGCTCTGTATGACAGCTGTGAATGTGACTCAACACACAAGAAATTACTTAAAATATGATGAGTTTTCTTCCTCGTTTATCTATTTTGATTGTGCCTGTCTTGAATGTGGGCTTTGTAGATAACAGCATGGCCCAGAGAAGCCAAAAGATTGGACACCCCAGCCAGGACCTTGTTCTAAGAACTCCCTTTTTGTTCCCATGGATCCTCACAATAAACCCTTTCTTGTAAGAAACTTGTGTATCCTTTTCTTAGAACTCTCAAGTTTCTGACCTGCCAGACTAGTAAAACCCTGTAGGGTGAGTTTTCCTGTCAGTGATCTTACATGTGCTAACTGATGCCTAAGATTTTTGTAACAGGGTCCAAAGCTATTTACTCCATAAGAAGGAGTAAGGGTAGGAAGGAAGTCACCTAATGTTTGCTGTGTGTCTGCCCTAGAGGTTCGTGCATCTAAAATATGTACCTCATTATAGAAAACTAATGCCCAGTGAATGTATGCAACTTGCCCTAAGCCAATTGCTTTTTTCTTGGGAAGTTGTTGTGACTATACCTCACTATATGTTGTGGGTTGGGTGTGACATGCATGTTGCAGGCACACGTGTTTGAATACTAGATCCCTGCTGGTGGTACAGTATTACGAGGATCTCTAGGAAGTGCTGCCTAGCTGGGGGGAAGTGGGTCACTGCTGGGACACACCTTCAAGTTTATAACAGGGTCTCATATTCCATCCCAATCATCCCTTTCTGTTCCACCCAGATGTGAACAAGCCTCTTCCCATTCTCGCTGCCACTGCTAAGAGTCATTTTTTAAACTAGTCCGTCCATGCTCTGATGAACTGTACCCTTCAACCTTTAGTCAGAGGAAACCCTTCAACAACCAAGTTTCTTCTTGTCAGGTATTTGGTCACAGTGAAGAGAAAACTAATTAATATAAAAAATTGGTAATGAGAAATTCTGTGAAAAATCTGATCACAAAGCTTTGTAGCCCCCCCGAACTGGTTTGTTAGAGAAATTTGGAAGTACTTGGAACTGTGGGCCAGGGAAGCCCTAGAAGGCTTCAAGCAGAGCTTCATGGACAATTCTGGTAGGAACTCAGAATGCCACATGCTGATAGCAGTGTGGACATTGAAGGCCAGGCTCCTTAGGTTTAGGAAAGTAAAAGGAGCTCTGCTGGGGCTGGATGAGAGGCAATTTGTATTACATTCCTTCAAAGTGGATGGCTGGCTTCTGTCTGTCTCCCGAGAGCTTTCCAAGTAAAGGGCCACTTTCTTTGGTGGACGAAAGGGTACGAGACAGGATCTGATTCAAGTTGCAGTGTGCTTATGGCTCCTGTCACTTCCCTGGGTTCACAGTCAGAAAGAAAACAGAAAGTAGAGTGGAATAAGAGGGAAAATATGCAGCCCAGCAAAGAAAGGAACACAGATGCAGGTGAATCTGAGACAGAAACTATGAGCCAAAATAAACCTTCACTTGCTTCTGGGTCAGATTTGAATATGACTGTAACCAGTCACTTGACTTAGTGCTTAGGGAAAGCTTATTTATCTCTATCTCTATTTCTATATATCTTTTATGGTTACATTAGGACCAGAAGAGTGGGGAGAACCTTGAGTTTGAAGTGGAACAGGTAAGTTTGGTATATGATGGCTGTCTCATCTTCAGGGAGGCTTTCTTATTCTCTATCTTTGATATTTTGATATTTGATATTTTGGCTTCATGCAAGATACATCTTCTTGACTTCTTATCTTTATTGTTGTTTGTGATACCTCTCCCTTCTGCCTCCCTCCCTTCCTTCCTTCCAAATTAATTCTTCTTAGTGATCTGTTAGTACTAGTCCTGGCTGGATACTGAACATTGGGCAGTGGAAAGGACTTGTCTGCTCTTTTTACATGTTCCCTTGCTATGATGGGTCAAGAGGCATTGGATGATCCGAAAAGCAATAGTTAGGGCTATTCTGGAATCACTTGCTATACTCTGAGAACCAATTTGTCCATCTTTCTCCTCCCTCCCTTCCTTTTTTCTTAGTTCTTTGAGAACTTTGTACAATGTGTTTTGATCCTATCTACTCCTTCCCATGTCTACGCCCCATTCCCTACCACCCAACTCCACGTCCTTTCTTTAAGCCCAGTTTGTACTGACCAAATGTTCTTGGGTGAACGATGTTCTACTTGTACATGGTCAACTTATCAGAGGCTACACTCTTAAAGAAACTTGACTCTCCCTCTCCCCAAAGCTATTTAACCAACAGTTACTTAGGTAGGGATGGGGCTTAATGTCCACATCCCATCTCCATGCTGGGATTTGGTCTGGTTTGGGTTTGCATTGGGCTTGAGCATGCTTTCACAACTGCCCTGTGTTCACATGTGCAATTGCCCTGCTCTGTCCGGAGGTTCCTTTCCTTCTATTCATCCACAGCCTCGGGATTTTCTAGTCTTTCTGCCCCCTCTTCTGCAATGATCCTTGAGATTTGGGAGGAGGGCATGTGATAGATATTCTAAGATGATCATCCCACTGCCTCACAGTCCTGCATCTCAGCTGATTTTGGATCTCCATGTCATTCACCATCTACTGCAAATAGAAGTTTCTTGATGAGGATGGGAGATGCTTTAGTCTATGGGAACGACCTTATGGCATTAGGACTCAGTTCAGTACTATGTCACATCTCCACAGATCTGTCAGCTATGGCTCAGGGCGTGTCCTCTTCACCATCAAGGTTCTTACAATCTCACCTTTAGCTGCTTCCCTCCAGGGCTATCTCAGAGCTTTCATTTAGCTCTTTGTATCACATGCCTTTTGGAACCTGCATGGTATCCGCTGTTTTGAAAAGGCACCACTGTCTCTGTTGTTTTACAACCAGATGTTGGTGGCATGGACTTGTGTTTTTAAGGTCAAGAGTCAATTGTGGATCAATAGCCAATTAGAAGTGCCAAATGTACAAAGAAACAGGGCAGTTGCTAACCTGATTCAGCAAATTGCTGGACACATCAAGGGATGATTAGAAGAAACTTCTTTTTTAATTTTTTTTATTTTTTATTGCTTTATAAATAATACCATTCAAAATTTCCACTTCCTCCCCTCCTCCCATTTCCCTCCCGCTCCCCCACTCTCCCTCCCCACTCCCCCTCCAGTCCTGTGAGAGAGGAGACTTCTTTTTTTCTACACTTTTCATCTATGTGAATATGTATGCTATGCATGTGTGTATATGTATACGTGTGCGGTGTGCACGTTTGTGCATGTGCAAGGGTACATGTGGAGGCTTGACACTGATGTAGGAAATCATCTCTAACTGCTTTTACATATTATTCATTGAGTCAAGTGCTCTCAATCAAACCCAGAGCTCGCAGCTATGATTAATTAGGCTTGCTCGGGGAGCCCACTTCCACCTCTTGAGGCTGGAATTACAGGTGGGTTGCCATGCCCACCAAACATTTACATGGGTTCTGGGGATTAAAACTTTAATTCTCATATTTTCATGGCAAGCATTTATCCACTGAGCTGTCTCCCGGGCTCCTAGAAGAGGCATTTCTTATACTAAAATGTCTTTGAAAAATAATGTATGGTTTAATATTATCCACAACGAGAATATTTGTTCACGCATAGAAACCTCTGCCTAGAAAAGTTTAGGATGCTGCTGTACATGACGAGTATTTTTAAAAATAAGCAAGGAAGTGTTTATGGAGGAACAGGATCATCATGTTGTTGCCTCTTTTCCCCTACATCAGGTGGTAGATGAGAATTATTTGCAATTTTGATCTTTTTCATTAGAGACAGACCAAAGCAGTCTGCTGTGTGCCCAGGCTCTCTCTCACATCCACAGGATCTGATTTGAGATTTCACTCCTCTAACCACTTCAAATTACCCAGTTTTTTTCTTCACTCAACTGTCAGTGAATGCTTTCAACCCTCCTCTAAAAGAACAGATTACCTATTTATTGAAATGAGTTAACTGTAGCTTGCTGACAAACAGAATCTCATTTTCAGGAGCAGCTGTCAGACTTTTAAAACATTAAAACCCCATCAAAAACATTTCAGAAAGAACAGCCAAAACCTTCTAAGTGACTTTCTAAAATCTGTTCTGTTCAGATGTATTCAGGATAATTAATTGGCATAGTAGTACTCACGTTTTGGGGACAGTGTTTTTCAGTTAATAAGGCAGGTTAGAAGTTTAAACAAACATATTCATCTTAAATTTAGTAAACGCACACCACATGCAGCAGTGGAAGTAAAAATGAACCATATTGTGATCTGTCCAAAGGTGGTGACATTTCGCCTTGAGCTGGAGCAAGGAAGCAGCATGAGTATGTCCTCAGCTGTGTTCTTAGACACAGACGGCTTCTGGGGCTCACCAGAGGAAAAGTCAGATGTCTCTGTGAGAGAATCAAAACTTGAGAATTTTGGAATAGTAAAGGTTTGAATTCTTGTGGGACCTCCATTTTTTTTAAAAAATGTAATCCGGTCCCAGGGCTTCTCATCGGCAACCAAGATGTTTACAACACAATAACAAGAAGGAGTAAGACAGAGATTTACTTCTTCTGCAGAAGGCACATGGAGCTCTTCAAGCGGAACGGACTTCTGTGAATATTGTAGATGAACAGAAAGAGGAAGGAAGAGGCACGGAGAGATCCTCCAGAGAAAGAGTAAAGCTTAGAAGGAGACAGGGCTCTCATTGCAGCTACTTTCCCGAAAGGAGAGTGTCTTACGTTAGGTTTGTTCTGGGAGAGATAGGAACACTATTCTTGTGGGAGAAAAAGCCAAGGCATTTAATGTCTTACTGAAAAATTTCAAGGTAGGTTTGGCTTTAGACACTATTAACTCAAGAACCCAGAAATGTCATGTGTTTGTGACTCCAGCTTTTTATTATTAGAGTACTAGCATCTTCTGGAAACTGGTCCTGTCTGGGCCACCACAATAGATGGAAGATTCTCCAGGCATTTCTAGTTTTCTGACCTAGTACAACTGAAGGGAAAAGTCCCTTTTGCCTGGAACTAGCAGTGGAGACTTAGTCAGATTCCCGGGATGGAGAGCATTTGTCTTTCTTGTCAAATATGTTTCAACAAGGAAAAGTTTTTCTTAATTTTTTTTTTATATACTCAGTTGAACATCACAAAAGGGGAGGAGTTTGGATTACGGAAAGGGTTGCCATGTTGCCCTGGATGTGGTTTAGAAAGAGGTCCTGGTAGAAGCAATAATTTATATGGAAGTGACCCTTTGGAGGTCAGGGTCCTCCAAAGACACAGGACTAATTAGATATGAACAGATAACACATATACAAGGGAGACTTACTCATGAGATCATAGAGGCCAAGAAGTCCAGAGACACGTATTTTCAAGTCATAGCACCAAGCAAGCTGGTGGAATGCTTTGGACTGAACCCAAAGACTTCAAAAACAAGGAGCTAATGACCTTAGAGGGAAGGGGACAGTGGATGTCCCAGTGTCGAAAGGAGAGAAGCTCACCCTTATGGCTTTTTGTTCTGTCTGGGGTCTCAGGAAATTAGGTGGCGCCTACCCACAAGAATGAGAGAATCAGCAGGCTGAGGAAATTCTCTCACATTCGTAGAAATGACGCTTTACCAGGTGCCTCAGCATCCTGTGCCCCACTGAAGGTGACACACAATACTAAATATCATGAGAGGAAAAGAGAATGGAAGAGTTTAGAAGAAAAATTAAGCATGCTCACCAAACTTGGTAGGAACTTACTGAGCTACTTCAAGAAGCAGCTGAAAATGGAGGGGTCAGCGGGAAACCCATGAGCAACTCTTACTGGACCTTCTTTTGGCTTCCACCATCTCTCCTAAGTCCAGGGCCCATTTCTTCACAGTTCTCCATCATGTAGGAGTTAGTTCAGGTCTTCACTCTATCGGTCCTTTCTTTTCACATTTTCCAAATTCTCTCTCTGGAAGGGAGAGTGGTTTTTAACCTCTCTGGTTTTCAAAGGCTGCACATTCCTGCTGCTCCACAACATTGTGGGTTATCCACCAGAGAAGAGTACACGGACACGGGTTTAAAACAATAGAAAGTCTTTTAATAGCTGGATAGCAAATTCACTGGGTGTTTAGGATCCCAGTGTAGTCCTGAGCCTTTCTCAGAGTAAGATTTTAAGCACAAAATCCATATCCTGGGTTGACATACTTCAGTTAACAAGAACAAGTTAGCTAGGAACAGAACCATAGGAGCAAAAACAAGGAAGGTTAGTACGCTTAGAGACTCTCCCAGAGCTATGGACTTTAATGGATTAGGTATTTGTTTTCATTTTGGCTGGTGTTACCGTCTACAAATTGAGTTTTATAAGCCTGAATGGTACTTCCACCATGGACTCAGTTGTGCTAAGATCTGGGGACCTGTTCCAAGGATATGTGTGACATAAAATATCATCCACTGTCATAGAGAAGGTGTTTTCCCCAGTGTGAAGTTTGAATGATTCCTCTTCTCTTCTCATGTCAACACTTTATATACATCAAAGTTAACTCTGCAAATGTGTTGGTGTTATTTAGATGATTTGTGGATTGGTTCACACAATGCTTCCTAGACAGGCTCCCCTGAGCCTTCGACTTTGACTTCTGGCTTCTCACTGCAGATCTTGCTCCACCATACTGCAAACGCTGCACCATCATGCAGCAGCACCGCTTTTGATTGGTTTCCTATGATGGAAATTCCTGTACGAGTAATTTATTGAGGGAGTGCTCTTCCAAGAAGTGGGAAGGGAAATAGATGAGGCAGAAAAGGCATCTTGGCAGAAATGGGTCCCATAGTGTCCTGGGGGGGGGGAGAAATTCTGGCATATGAAACACAGCACAGAGTGTGTCCACCACAAAGGGAGGGGACTGGCCCTTTCTAGCTCCATACCTAAGTTATTTTGGGGGCACTTTTGGAGAGGGTGTAGCATTCCCAGCATTTCTAAGTGAATTTTCTTATGTAACAAGTCTTTCTCTGCCCAACCAGTCAGCTCACAAATGGAAATTTCTTATTAATGATGAAAGCTTGGCCTATGACTTAGGCTAGCTCTTATAATATAAACTAACCCATACTTTTTATTAATATACATTCTTCCATGTGTCTTTTACCTCTATCCCATTCTGTATATCTGGATCATTCTGTGTCTGTCTGGTTTCTCTGTCTCTCTTCTTCCCAGAGTCCTCTCTGTGCCTGGAAGTCCTGTCCATACCTCCTGCCTAGCTATTGGCCATTTAGCTGTTTATCAAACTAACCGGAAGGTGCCTTGGCAATAACACATTTTCATAGTGTACAAAAAGAATATTCCACAGTACTCTTAGGCTGAGACTAATTCTAAGAGGAGTGCAGGTGTGGATTGTTAATGACCAACACTCAGAACAGTTGGATGTCCTAGGAAATGGCAGATGCTGCTGTAGTTCACTCAGGGAAAGCTTGTCTTCAGAAGTCTCTGTGTGCCTCAGTCACTTGGGGAACTTGTTAGTACCTAGGCTTCTGACTCATGGCCTAATAATTCATACTTTTAAGCTTCTAGATGTTTTTGATATGTGAAACATACTTTAAGGAATCAAGAGTTAAAAAAATGTTTGTCTTGAGAGATGACTCAGTGGTTAAGAGCACTGACAGTTTGCCTAGAGGACCTAGATTTGATACCCAGCACTCACATGACAACTCATAACCAAATATAGCTACCGTTTCAGGAATCCACCCTCTTCTGGCCTTTGTAGGTACCAGGCACACATGTGGTACATAGACATATCAGCGCCAAATCACCATAGACATGAAAATAGATAAAATTTAAAACATGTACATTTGTTTATTCTCTCTCTCTCTCTCTCTCTCTCTCTCTCTCTCTCTCTCTTTCTCTGTGTGTGTGTTTGTGTGTGTGTGCCACGGTTGACATGGGAGGGTCATAGAACAATTTGTGGGAATAACTTCTCTCTTTCTCAGTGTGGATTCTGGGGGAGACATAAATCTTTGGTCATCATAGCGGCCTTTACTTCCCGAGCCATCGTTCAGGCCTGGAAATAATTGTTTAATAAATTCTCACTATTCGCGATTTGCCTATCATCTCTTTCGGAAACATTTCTATGCGTTCTTACTTCTTCACCCTTCCATTCCCACGGAATACCCTTCCTGTTTCCGTAACACTCTATACACTTCACTGTGGTTTTTATAGATGGGTCTTGGCTCCAGGTAAAGCAAAGTGGTAGGTGACAGGATGAGTGGGACCCAAGAGTAGGGTGGAAAACACCTTACTAGACTCCCCAGGGAGAACTCAGAGGCTTGTCTCACAAAAAGGAAGTATGTGAAAATGCCTTGCATGTCTTTAAGGTATGCATGTTAATCTTAGGTTCTCGGCTTCCAAAACTTTTTCTGGTGCCTTGTAGGAGTGCAGTAAATGTTTGTTAAAACCAAACTTATTTAGGACTGTTTTGGTGAAAAATAATAGGTCTTTGTTTACTTGTGGGTAAACAAGCTGACTTCCAGAACAGCTCCAGGAAGTGGCTTTTCAGATGAGTATCTTCTCGTGTGTGAGCTTTATGTCTCTAAACGTGTGTAGAAAGGCATTAGCTTGATGTGTCATAGGCACAAGCAAGCCACTTCAACGATGAGCACCATGTCTGGCCTAACAGGTTCTTCATTCATGAGCCTATAATTTGCCCTTGGAAAAAAATCATCTCATAAAATGGTAATGACATGGATTTAAAATATCTGACACAGATCTAGAAGAAAGTAAATATACGACATTGTAAAGGACGAAATTCAGCAGCACTTACTACCGAGGGAGTTAAACATAAGAATCCACCATTGCAGACGGTCTTCCTTTCGAAAACATAGGCTTAAAAAAGGACACAACAAATAGATGTCTTTTGCAGAGAAAATATGGGTGCTCTCTCCCTAAGAAACACAATTATGGGAAAAAAATGAGCAAAATGTGATTTTGGAAGATCGACTGGAGGACATATAAGTTATGGGACCCCAGGTATGGATTTCAGCAAAGCTGCGGACGTGGGTCTCTTATTAGCCAATATTTAAGATGTTGTTTTAAGGAAATTATGCTCCTATAAAGCGCCCAAGGCAAGAGGCTCTGGAGTGGTTGCTGTGAAACCTCTTTGCTAATTAGGAACACAGCTATTGCTGCAACATTGGTCTTCGGCAGGCTCACTTGACAGTCTCAACCCAGTTAACCTCACATTGGAATTAATGTGTTTACCTTATAAAACACCAAGTCTGATTAAATTAACATCCAAAGTCAAAGAGATCACAACATTTAACGCTGTGTTTTCTTGCTGTTGTTCTTTTGCCTTTGAAATGGTTAATTTTTTGGTCTATATAGAATCCCAATTAATGATGAGGAATTATATGTATTTTTTCCTTCTGGCTCTGAGATCTGAAAACCCTTAAAAAATGGATTCAAATTATAAGACTTCGCTGACATAATGTATTAAGAGCCCCAAGTGATGCCTTGGGATGCAAGAGGAGAGGAAAACACTTGGGCAAGTAAGCAGAGTTTATGAGACTTCTTTACGCCAAGAAAGCAGGATGAGTATTTCTGACTAAAAGTTAATTAACTATTTTGCCCCAGCAAGCCAATTTGTCGCCTTAAACTTTGATTCATTAACTGCAAACTGAGAGGCTTTCCTGTTCCGTGGTGTCCTCACAGACTGAGTCTGTGCTAAATGGTGCTGTGAGACACGGTCGGGTCTTCCCAGCTGAAACCAACTGACAAGGCTATTATACTGAAGGGAAGACTCCCTAATGGGGGGAAATAGTTGGTGCTCATTTAGAGCAAAGCCCGAGAAATATGTGGCTTGGCTGGGAAGCTGAGCGACCCCTTGTCACAAAACAAGGGTAAACCAGGATTTTCGAGTTTGCACATTTAATGGAGTATGAAAATGGCACAGTTGGCAATTCTAAAGTTTTAAGACGTAGAAATGTATGCACGATTTCCCTGCAGTTTTACCCGCCCCCTCTGCCCCGGGAGGCTGAGACTTTACAAGTAAGTTGTGATGAAGAAAAGCGTTTCTATTTGTCAGAATAGTGACTCTGTTGCTGCCCGTCTTGTGACAGTCCATTTGCTAGGGATGGAGCTCATGAAGGAACAAGTTAAGGACCTAGGGAAGTAGCGCCCCAGACACACTTCTCGGATAATTAGATTAAGGTGTTAATCACAGCTGAAGATGGTGTCAGGAAGATCAGATGTTTTTAAAGGGGCGGTTTGGACACACAGCCACATACATTCTTGCACACTTTAATCTACATCATAGAACACTTTCGTGAGACTCAGAACTTATGAAGGCTGATTGTGTAAGTACTATGCAAATAGACATGTTATTTTCACAAGGAGTGATTTCTTTAATTCAGCACAGCACACTGTGTTCACTTTCCGTGTGTGCTGGTTCTCTGGTACTCAAGTGATGCAGAAATTTCCACCTCCATCAGAATTCTCCTTAGGGCAGATACCAGAGCCTGCTGCAGTTGAGTTGGGCAGCAGCATAACAGGTAAAGATTTGCTGCTCATAATTTTACATCCATCTAGTACCTGGAAGGATGCTTACTGAGGGGGTAAAGCAGTGGCTGAGCAAATGAACGCGCATACCCGAGCTTTAAGAACATCTTGAGGAAGGGGCAGTTGTTTCAGTGGACTGAGTGTTCCAGAAGCAGCTGGAAGAAGCATTAAGCTTGTAGCCATGTGAGGTAATTGCTGCTCCTCACAGAGACTGAAGCAGCAAGCACAGGGCCTTCATGAGTCTTTCCCTCCTGTTGGGTTGCCATGTCCAACCAAGCTATATGATAGTTTCTGCTTCGTTTTGTTGTATTTTATTTTGTCACGTTTGTTTGTTATCTCTTAGAAGCCTGTTCTTTTATAATAAGAGACAGAAAAGGAGTGGATCTGGATGGGAGGGGAGGTCGGGAAGAATTAGGAGGAGTAGAGGGAGGGGAAACTGTAATCAGGACATGTTGTGTGATAACAAAATCTCTTTTCATTAAAGGAACAATAAGAATCTTTGCTCTTCTATTTCTCATGCAACTTTTTGGCAGGATGTTTGACTCTTTAAGGTGTAAGCTTTTCCTCTCATCAATCAGGGGTAGGACTGGTAGCTTGCAGCAAGGATGAAGAGCAGTACAGGCTGAGGGTTAAGTGCCAGCTGCTCAGCTACTCAGCTGCTAGGATCTGTGAAGCTGCCATTTGCCATTAGGTCATTTATCCCAAAGTGAAACTTGTCTGAAAAGAGAGTCACATAATCACTACCTCCAGAGAGACAAACTCAATTGTAGGAATTCCCAGGATGACTTTGCTTCAACCAAGAGTCCTACTTGTGATGGGCAGTGAGAATGAATTATGTCCACGTTGCTCTCTTCACTCAAGAAGAAAACCAAGTAGATTATGTTGTATGAAAAGAATCTATTTTCTATAAAAGGAAAATGAAAAAAAAAAACAAAGATATAGTCAAGTTGTCTGGGTCTCATGATGTAATACTAACATGATATATGCTACTAAAATAAAAACCATGGGCAAAGCACATGATGAACTGTACAAAAAGTACAAAAGTGTGATTGTGACAGGATTTTCTCCTGATCCTCGAGATGAACGTCAGGCTATGATTATAGATGTGGTGTATGTGAGGAGGGGAGTATAGGAGGAAGGGGAGAGGAGGGAGAGCCCATCTCAGATTCCGGATTGGTCATATTGAAAAGCATGAGCTGAGACCCCAATGGACACCACAGTATAAGAGAAATACCCTGTCCTGTCATCTTCAGACCAGGTGACAGTTCACTTGTTTTAAAAGGAATAAGGACTCATTCTTACACAGGGCAAGATTTTAATCCTTGCAACTTAGCTCCAGGCTCTCTCTCTTGAGCTCCCGGGTGTTACCTCTAAGTTCTTTTCTATGAGGCAAGAAAGAAAGAGACTTTGGCCTTCCTATTTCTCCCAACAGGGCTGTCTCAATGGGCAAATTCCCTTGTCACTTTGTTGCAGCCAGGAAGGTGTCATAAGAGGTTGCTGTTGCTTGAGATAGTTGTTCAGTTTATATCTTCAATCAGAACACAGTGCACACAGGGCAGATACAGACACATACACAGCGATAAAGATGGTCAAAATCACTGTACTATAATAAAACACACAGTATAAAGTCCATTTATTTAAGCTCTTTTTAAGCGCAGTTCAGTAGTGTTAAGTATGTTCATATTGTTATGCAACAAATCCCTTAAACTTCCTCTTGTAAAAGCAGCACATTAATTGTTAATATTATTAATATAACATTAATATTATTATCAGTAATTTAATTACCAGTATATTAATATTAATGGAAACAGTATATTAATTGATTTGTAAAGTTGCCGTGGGCTAAACCTGGGGATTTGTGCATACTAAACAAGGGGTCTTCCACTGAACTACACCCAGTTAAACTCTGGACTCATTGGAAAACAGCCCCATTCCCTGACCCTAGTCAACTATGATTCTACTTTTTTTGTTTCCTTGAACTGGGCTACTTTAGACCCTTCATATACTTGGAGTCGTATAGTATTTGTGACTGTCTATTCCACTTAGCTGTGAAATTTCATCCATATCATAGCATACAATTGGATTTCCCTTCACCTAATTGCAGGCATCAACTATCGTACTGTTTCCCCCTCTGTTTTCCAGTTCAGTCTGTGTGGAGTTAAGGAAGGAGCAAGTAGGAAAGGAATGCTGGGCTTTGATGTGAGCAGGGTCTCCGATTTACAGGGTGTCCTAAGCAGGCAGGAATGGAAGGACTGGGTGAAAGCTTGGCTGTGTAAACTGTGATAAGTCTGTAGAAAGGCTGTTTCTCAAAAATACATGCAAGATTTAGTTTCTGGTAGCCATATGAATGGCCTGTTTTCATTCTGGGTAGTCTGGAGTTCAAAGCTGGCTACATGAAGTCAGGAATCAGACTTTCAGCCAATCCTGGGAAGATGTGAAGGGGCTCATGTTCAAGATGAGAGAAGCCAGTTGGCAGGGAGGTTTAACAAGGATACTAAGTTTTATGGCCATTACGGTCAGAGTGCATAAGGGTGACAGAAATCAAAGACTAAGGTCAGAGGCCAACACACTTAGATGTATTCCAAGACAGATCAAAACTAGATAGGATTATTGTATCAGGAATTAGTTAAACCAGCAAGATTGGAGGCATTTGAATTTTTACAGTATAATAGTCACAGCACTGTTGCAGATTACATCTCTCGAGCATTTAATCCCTCAGATAGATGAGACAGATTTTCATGCATCATGCTGCTTATTCCTTACCACAGCCTGTGAGGCAACTTTTACTATTAAGTGTGAAAACGAGAGAGTAAGTGGTACTAAAGACAGCAACAGGAGAATGGTCTTTGGACTACCGGCCTCTTGTAACAAGAGGATATAAACTGGACTTGAGGACTCAGGAGATAAATAAGACACCACTGACCTCCCCTAAATGAGCCTGAAAGGCATTATTTTTTTTGGTATGAAAGAGGTACTGTTAGTGTTTGATTAAGAGTGAGCCAACCACCTTGTTGACCTCAAGATTTCAATCTAGCTTCTGATTCAATTTGGTACTTTATATATAATCAAACAAATATGAATGTAGGAGGGGGAATCTTAAGGTATATATTTTTATTTATTTTATTTCCATCTGTGACCCCATACTTATCAAAATCATTTAAAATGGTGCCCAACCAACCTCACAGCTGGACAGAGGGCTGATCTCCAAAATATACAACGAACTCAAGAAATTGATCATCAGAAGAACAAATAACCCAATAAAAATGGAGTACAGATCTAAACAGAGAACTCTCAACAGAGGAATCTAAAATGGCTGAAAATCACTTAAGGAAATGCTCAACATCTTTAGCCATCAGAATAATACAAATCAAATCAACTCTTGAGGTTCCATCTTTTTTTTTCTGGTTTATTTTTTTTAAAATTTATTTATTTATTAAAGATCTCCGTCTCTTCCCCGCCACCGCCTCCATTTCCCTCCCCTCCCCCAATCAAGTCCCCCTCCCTCCTCAGCCTGAAGAGCAATCAGGGTTCCCTGCCCTGTGGGAAGTCCAAGGAACCCCCACCTCCATCCATTTCTAGTAAGGTGAGCATCCAAGCTGCCTAGGCTCCCACAAAGCCAGTACATGCAGTAGGATCAGAGACCCATTGCCATTGTTCTTGAGTTCCCAGTAGTCCCCATTGTCCGCTATGTTCGGCGAGTCCAGCCTCATCCCAGGCCTTTTCAGACCCAGGCCATCTTACACCTATTAGAATGGCCAAGATCAAAAACATTGATGACAACTTGTGCTGGAGAAGATGCGTGGTAAAGGGAACACTCATCCATTGCTGGTGGGAGTGCAAACTGGTACAACTGGCTTACATATCAAAATGGCGATTTTTCAGAAAATTAGGAAACAATCTACCTCAAGACTCAGCAATACCACTTTTGGTTATACACCCGAAGGATGCTCAATCATACCACAAGGACACGGACTCAACTATGTTCATAGCAGCATTATTTGTCATAGCCAGAACCTGGAAACAACCTAAATACCCCTCTACTGAAGAATGGATAAGAAAAATGTGATACATTTACACAATCGAGTACTACACAGCAGTAAAAAAATAATACAATCTTGAAATTTGTGGGCAAATGGGTGGATCTAGAAAACATCATACTAAGTGAGGTAACCCAGACCAGAAAGACAAATATCATTTTCTTCACTTATAAGTGATTTTTAAACATAAAACAGAAAACCAGCCTACAGTTCACCATTCCGGAGAACCTAGACAATAAAGAGGACCTAAGAGAGACACACATTGACTTAATCTACATGGGAAGTAGAAAAAGATCAGATCTCCTGAGTAAATTGGGAGCATGGGGACCATGGGAGAGGGTTGAAGGGGAGGGGAGGGGAGAGCAAGGAGGGGAACAAAGAAAAATATATAACTCAATAAAAGCAATTAAAAAATAAAATGAACTTTCCTATGCAAAGATCGATCAATCAATCAATCAATCAATCAATCAATCAATCAATCAATCAATCAATCAATCAATCAATCACATGGTCCCAAGTGCATTTCCACAGTGGAGAAAACTGTTATGAACACATGGTTCAAGCTGGATTGAGAAGCACTGTGCCGTTATCTTCTTGGCAGAAAGGTCTGAAGAATACTATGTCAGCGCAGTAATCCGAGATTCTGAAACTTGAGAAACACTCTCACGCTAGCAGGAGGAAGTGCAGGACTGAGAATGTGGAACCAGGGTCTAGTGGGAGCAGAAGAACGACGCATGCGGTGCCGGGACTCGCACATTTATAGATGTTCCTGCTGACTCCAAGTCTGGGAGACAATGGTAATGCTGTGTTTTCAGAACCAATGTGTTTCAAATGAAAGTCGTGGGTGCACTGTGTAAAAGAAAATGCAGTAGGAAACTGCGAGCTTCTGCTCTTATGACTGAGCTACTGATTTTCAGTTCATATAAAATTCTTTATACATATTTATTATATATATACACACATACGTATACACACATTTTATGAATTATAAAGAATCTGAAAAGTTAAGAGGAGTCTAGATGCGACTAGAGTTTGCAATGGGGCTTTCTGGACTGGAAAAAAACAGAACAAGACCCCACTGCTCCTGGAGATGGTTTAGAAATTCACTAAACTGGGTTTTTAGTGGCTGGAGCGTCATATTTCCGAAGTGACTACCTAGGCCCACGAGAGGGCGCTCCTGCACTTCCGAGGCACTGCCAGAGCCCTTTCCTATGCCTCATTCAAAGTGGTTCCTCCTTAACTATTGAGGAATATAAACTACAGTTCTTTAGCACATTGGAAGGTTCCAAAAAGGACTGGTCAAAATCCTCTGTAACCAGTTTCCTTAAAGGAAAAGCAACGAGTGCTCATATTTCTCAATCCATCTTTTTACCTTAAGCTCTATCAATAGTCTCTTCTCAGAGAGAACATTGGGAGGGGACTGTTTAACTGTAGAATGATTGTCTAACTTAATTTTGAGGAAGTTAGGAATAACTCGGTTGTGGCCCCTGTAATCACAAGTGATTAGTGCTTTAGTTAAACATGCACAGATCAGGAATGTGATATAAACTCAAACTCACAGAATAAAAACATCATGCTGATTGCCAGAACTGCTTTGGTAAAGTTGGAAAGGGAGGGTTTGTGTGTGTGTGTGTGTGTGTGTGTGTGTGTGTGTGTGTGTGTGTGTGTGATAAGTTTCTGGGCTGGAATAGCCTTATGGAGTAGACAGTAGAGAAGTCCTCAGCTTTTATGTTACTTGTTTTGTGATTTGCCATACTTCTTGGTTCTTTAAATATGATCAAAGGAGAGCTATCTTTAAAAAAAGTGTGACCTCATCCACATATTAAACAACACAGCCCATGGAAGACATGTGTCTTTGGCTACCAGCATCTTTAGTGTTAGATTACATAATTGATAGGTAGGTCCATTTATAAATCCGGTCAAAATATTAGAAGCATTAATATTTTCACAGAATTCTTGTTTTCTAGGAAGGATTTTTATCAATCGAATCAGTGTCATAACAAATGGGATTTTCCCATTAAATTGGGGGTGTGCTTTACTTTATTCACTTTTGGACTTATGCATGATAAAATTTCCAAGGCAGAGAAGTTCCATAGCAAACAAAGGAAAAATAATGGTTCTCTCAAACCAAATTTTGAGAAGGAAATGCTTTTTTTTTTCTCTGTTACAGAGTCCGTAGTGAGACTGTCACAGACTATGAATTCGTAAGGTGCATGTTTGCATTGTATGAAGTGCAGTGAGGTCAAGTTGCTCCTGGGAGTGCCGGATTGGCCACTTCCCAAAGAGTCTGCACAAGCAGTCCTAGTTGACTGTGAAATCAGATTCTGGGCTGGCCAAATCTTTCAAAGAGGATCCACCTTTCAGGAAGAAAAACAATATTAATTTTTAACAAATCAGGATGTGTGACCTGTGCTTTCAAATCAACGAGACCTGAGAAATATTTCCTCATAAGAAAAAGAAAAACACTCTTCCAAAAAGTCATTATTTAATCAGAAGAGTGTTTGCTATTCATGAAATCAGAATAAAAGGGCCAACTTGAATAGTTCAAAGGTTTCTCCTTTTCTCTTTTCCCTAGCTACGCTGTTTGAGTTCTGAGGAATAGTTTTTTTCTGCAGGATGGAAATACTGAGCATCTACAGACTGGTATTCTGTTCGTCTATTTGAATGGCCTCAGGATGTGGTGCGCTAGACACAGACATTGGGGTTGCTGTGTTCAGCAGGAGAATAGACTTCAGTGAGCTACATGCAATACAGAGGTGCAAAAGTATCACATAAGAAAGGGACTGCTTGTCCAGCCTGGGGAGGGCTGAAGGGTCAGAGGTGCTTGACTTCATCTAGAGAACTGCACAGGGCTCATGGATGCCTGTTTTACAGTTGACACACGTCTATCTTCCGTGTGCTTAGAATGTGATAAGGTCAACTTATCCGAATCGTGACTCTTTTCCTGAGCAATGTCCAGTAATTCACGTGCGTGGCATTTGTGGAAGCCTGTTCTCCTGAAAAGTGTTTGAGGCTCATATTTCCTCAAGGGCCTTTGGCTTTTGCGACGAAGAACATGCTGCAGGCCCTGCGGTATTTCTTGTTGCTCACTCAGCGTTGATGGGCTTTACTAGTTTGGTTAGCGGTTAGCAGAACGACCTTGTTGACCCAGAGACGAAGGATCTTAAAGGTTTATGTAACTGATGATTTGAATTGGAAACTGAGAAGAGGGCTGACTTCACAGGTCCCTTCTGTCCTGAGGATCAAGAGGCAGTTAGTGATGCTGTGGGGTGAGAGCCATTGTCTTCAGTGATGTAGCCACTGTTAAGCTTGTACTCTTATGAATAGCCTCTTACCCATGATCTTGTAAGTCACCATAGTTAAATTAATTGGTTTATCAGAATAAATAAATAATACCTGTATAAATAAGTAGAATGCAGGAATTCAAAACAAGTATTGACTTACAAAAGAAACTTTCCTCTAAGGGTTATTTAAAACATGGAAAGTTGAAACTGAATTACCTCTTTATGCTTCTGTAAACACTGCCCGCCCCCCAGCTTCCATCACGGACATCATCATCTATTAGTTGCTCTGGTCAAATTTCTATTTCTTTTATCTTTTCTTTATTTATATGTAATATATATTATATTGTTAGAATAAATTACAATATTTAATAATCCATTTGGTCTTATTTCCAAAATGCATCCCCACTGGTGATCTGCTGATCGCTACTGGTAAAGCTAGCCCAGCTACCAGCTGCTCTCACCTGGACCTCTGCTTCCAGTTGGTAGCATCCTTTCTTCCTGTCCTAACTTTCCAACCTCTACTGTATACTAGAGGGCACCATTCTGATCTATTTAGAGTAAACTCTAGTCCTTACCTTGTCTTACCAGACAACCTAGGTGTGGACCATGCTTTTACAACAGGTTATGAGGTGGCCTCAAATTAAAATTATTTTGTGACTCATTATTTTTAAAATAAAACTTTAAGTTGGCATACAAAGTATTGTGCTTCATTATGACGTGTTTATATATGTAGCTCATTATACTTTTTTTTAATTTATTGCCTCCCCACTACCTTCTTCCATCTTCCTGAATTCCCACCTCCTCCACCCCTTTCCCATTTCCTCTTATCATTCACTTTTCCACTATAAAAATTTCCCTCTCTGTCTTCATGTCACATATATCCTATTGCCTACTCTTCTCCCCTCCCTTATTGTCTTTCCCTTCCAATTCATGGTCACTTTTAAAGTTTCAAGTCTCCTCCCACAAATTTAAATCAAGATTCTGTATATGAGAGAAAACATGAAATTCATCCAAATTCATCCTTCAAATACCAGCTGATTTTGCTTAATCTAATGACCTCCAGTTCTGTTGTTCAATATGGAGCATAATCTTGTTATTCTTTATGGCAAAATGAAATTCTGTGGTTTGTATGTACCACATTTTCTTTATTCATTTCTCTATTGTGGATACTTATGCTGGTTCCATTTCCCAGCAATGTGAATAGTGTAGCAAAGAGCACAGACATGCAATAGAAGGTACCTTTGTGGTATTTGGACATAGAATCCTTGGGGTATATGTGTAAGGATGGTAGAGCAGGGTTATATTTTATATAGTAGTTTTATTTAAAAAGATAAAACATTGAAGGTAATTAAAATACGTTTTTTTCCCCTGTGGGCATAGGGACAAGTATTTAGCTTCAAGTTAGGGGTTTAAGGAAAGTGGTAGTTGTAGGATCTCTTCCAGGATCCATGACTTCACTAGCCTGGGTTTCCAGCACCAGGTGCTGTCTCTTTCTTGTTCAGTAGGTCTTAAGTCCAATTACAGAGTTAACTAGGTATGTGTGCCACTACAGCACTCTTAGTGTTATCATGCATGCTGGTCTTTGTTGTGGTTCACTGCTGCGGGACAATGATCTTGTACCTTCTAAAAATTTGTCACTTGTATTGGCTTAATAAAACATTGATTGGCCAGTAGTCAGGTAAGAAGCATAGGCGAGGCGACCAGAATAGGAGAATTTTGGGAAGAGGAAAGGCTCAGTCTGCAGTCATCACCTGCATGCAGAGGATGCAAAATGAGAATGCCTCACTGATAAAAGCCATGTGGCTAACACAGACAAGAATTATGGGTTAATGTAAGATGTAAGAGTTAATAAGAAGCCTGAGCTAACAGGCCAGCAAGTTTATAATTCATGTAAGCTTCTGTGTGTTTCTTTTGGACTGAATGGCTGTGGGATCAGGCGGGACAGAAGGCTATGTCAGCGTTTTATAGGCATCATAGCTGGATAGGACTATTGCCAACATTTCTGCCTTTGGAAGCTTGCATGAAACCATCTGGTACCAGGAAAGCTATTCCTCAAGGAGAAGACATTCAGGTCAGGTCCAGCTCAGAGGATTCTTGTCCTTGTGCCTGAAGTGCATGGTGTCTTCAGCAATAGGGGCTTAACTTCCACCCATGGTGGGCAACCAAGGGTAATAGCAATATTCTGTAATGTCTTGGGATTATCTTAGACAACAGTGACCAACAACTTATAAGAGGGCTTTTCATGCCTGGTTTTAGAGTTGTTAGATTGTCTTTAGGTCTTGGAAGGAACTTTGTCAACCCAGATGAAAAAAATTTCATTGAAACTACACATGTATATTTTTATACCAACTTATATGTATTATAGGATTTTTTGTTAGGTAGTTAACAGTGTGATTCTTTATGAGTTTTTCAGACCTACTTACTGTTATTTTCCCTCTTTTTTCCTTTGTATGTATGTATGTCTCTTCTCCACTGTAATTACAGCCAACTTTTCCCCTCATATTTCCCTGATCAGGTCACTCATACCCTCTATTCCCCTTTCTGTTGTTCCACCCACATCCTACCCTGACAATGGTCCCTTTTAACTTGCTTGGTTTCTGCAAATGCCTTCAAGATATCCACTCACAACCTAAAGATTTGAAACTAGGATTCTCTGATGAAAGAGACCATGTAACATTTCTCATTTTGAGTCTGTCCTCATACCCACAGATAGGTGGTGTGGGAAGCCCTTCTGTATATGTGCTGTTTTTATTGGTTAATGAATAAAGATTTGTCTTGGGCCTGGCAGGGAAGAATAGACGTAGGTGGGGCAAACTAAACTGAATGCTGGAAGAAAGAAGGCAGAGTCAGAAAGAAGTCATGGAGCTGCCGCCAGAGACAGACACCTTGCTGGTAGGCCACGAACCTTGTGGTAGAATATAAAATATTAAAAATGGGTTAACAAAAGATATAAAATCTAGCTAATAAGAAGCTAGAACTAATAGACCAAGCAGTGATTTAATTAACACAGTTTCTGTGTGATTATTTTGGGAGTCTGGGCAGCTGAAAATACAAACAAACAGCCTCCAACAACAGGTAAGTGTAGTCCTCATCTCTCAACAAGGAAACCTCTTTTTGCAACAGATGAGAACATTACAGAAAACCATAAAAAGTCTTAATGCATAGTTGTGGAGCACAGCCCCAAGGATACATTTACAACACAACTTTTATACTGGAGCTGCAGGGAACATTGCAGAAGAGGGGCAAAAAGATTATATAAGTCAGAGGATGAGCGAGTTGACTGAGAGATTGTGTCTCCTAGTAATGTCAGAGCTTGTACCCATAAAGTTCCACTGGTGTGGCCGCCTAATCATGAGCTGAACAAAGACAGCCATTATAGACATGGTAAAATTGATGGGGAAAGCCCAGGAGGTCTCCACCTTACACAAAGAACTGTAGACAGCGAAGGAATGTTGAGAGCAGGAGAAATAGTCTTCCCCTGGAAGAGCACAACAATTATATAATACCAAATAATCAGCCCTGGAAACATACATACAAGTGATATCATATTGACTTATATGACTTATCAGGTTTTCTTTTTATGTGTTTAGGATTGTATATGCATCTAATAAAAATTAATGAAAAAAGAGACCATGAATTTGCAAGAGAGCAAGATGGGGTTTATGGGAGGCTGGAAAAATCCTGCAATTATATTATAATCTCAAAAATAAAAGAAGTAAAAACTTAAAAATATCTGTTTGTTTAATACTGATCTTTCTTTTTTAATGGATGTAATTATTTTTTAAAAAATGTTTTTAATTGAAATAGCATTACATCACTTCCAGTGCTTCCCAATTACCCTCTCTCAAACCCCTCCCATGGTCCCCAACTCTCAAGTTAACCTCTTTCTTCTTTCCTTGTTTGTTTCTTCCTTTCTTTGTGTGTGTGTGTGTGTGTGTGTGTGGCATGTGTGTGTTTACATTCACATACATTACATGCATGTGTGTATTTATATTTGTTCTTTTTCTTTCACATTACACATTGTATTATGCTACATGTAATGGTTGGATCATGATCCCACAAAAATACACAGAGCCATTGCTCACAGACTCCCAGCAAGGTTTATTTACCTTATCATTTATTTTTAACATAATCTCAAAGCAAGTTTCATTCACATTTACCCGTAAGATAAGGGTATTGAATATTTTCTCAAATATTTGCTTGCTATTTATGTGTCTTCTTTTGAGAATTGTCTGTCTAGTTCATGAGCCCACTTTTTTGATTAGATGATTTAATTTTTTTGATGATTTTTAGTTTTGTATTTCTTTATACATTCTAGATGCAACCCCCCCATCTTATCTGTAACTGGCGAAGATGTCTTTCCGATTCTCGAGGCTGTTTCTTCACTCTGCTAATTCTTTCCTTAGTTGTGTGAGAAAATTTAATTTCATGTACTTCCATACTTAAATTTATGGAATTATTTCCTAGACTGTTAAGGTCTTCTTTCAAGAAGCACTTATGTATGCTTATGATGGCAGATTATTAGTTTTGGATTAAAGTGTCCTATTTGGGACAGTGAGTTGGTTGAAGGGTCAGAGGCATTTGCAACCGAGTGTGAAAACATGAGTTCCATTCCGGGAATCCACATAACAGAAGCTGTTCTCTGGGCTCCACATGTGCACCAGTGAACACGCCTCCAGCCCTTAGTGCTAAATAGATAAATAAGTTAATACAAAATTAATGTTTTTATTTTGTATTTGGCTTTTTAAATTTTTTTCTTCATGATATGTATTTTGGATGATAATATTTGGCTTTTTAAAAGATGATAATTTTAAATAACATTAATTAATTTATTTTATGTATATGAATGCTTTATCAATTTCATACCAGAAGAGGGTATCAGATCCTGCTATATATGGTTGTGAGCCACCATGTAGTTGCTGAGAATTGAACTCAGGATCTCTGGAAGAGCAGCTAGTTCTGAGCCATCTCTCCATCATGAAAGATGATAATTTTGACATCTGTTCTTAACTTTATTGAGTTCTACTTTTTCCCTATATATTTTTGCCTTATTTGATTTATCACTCTCTTTGTATTTATTCAAGCTACAAATGTAATTAAAATGATCTTATTTTGCTTTATTATTATTGTGTGTGTATGATGTCTTTCTCTCCATCACTCTGTCTCTCTGTCTCTGTCTTCCTGTCTCTCCTTCCTGCTCTCTAGTTTCCTCTCTCTCCCTCCCCCTCCTGCTCCCGTGTGTGTGTGTGTGTGTGTGTGTGTGTGTGTGCGTGCACGCACGCACGCTCCATGCACACTGATATCATATTCTACTGGTAGATGTAGAGGATTTAAGACTGTTTTCTCTCTCCCATCATGTAATCTAGGGATTAAACTCAGGTCACCAAACACCTTTAACCATTGAGTCTATCACCAGCCTTTAAATACTATTTATTTTAACTGTTATTGATCAAAGTAATAAGAATGATTTTAAATCAAACTTTCCTCTGATTAGTTCTTTTAAATATATCTCACAGTTGACCACACAAAGTGCTTTAACTATGATATTTTGAAAAATAGCTGTAGTTTCCTCCTTTTTCCAAGGGTGTATGACGGTTGGAATAGAATCCCCATAGGCTCAGATATTGGAATACTTGGTCCCCAGCTGATGCAACTATTCAGGAGAATTGGGAGGTGTGGCCTTGTTAGAGGAAGTGTGTCTCTAGGGGCAGCTTTGAGGTTTCAAAAGATTCTCACTATTCCCAGTATTTTTTGCTCTCTCTGCACTCTACTTGCTGATCAGTATATAAGTTCTCAGCTATTTCTGCAACTGCATCCTCATTTCACTATGATGGAGCCTAACCTCCTGGAACCAGAAACTTCAAATAAACTTTTTGTTTTACAAATTGCTGTGGCCATGTTATTTTGCCACAGTAATAGAAAAGTAACTAAAACAGAAATTAGTGCTGTGAGTTAGCTATTGCTAATAGAGGCTTGATTATTCTGTTTTTTTTCTTCTTCTTCCTTCCTTCCTTTTTTTTTTTGAATGGGGAAAACTTTGGGACTTTGGACTAGGAAAGCAGGGGAACATAGTAAATGGGGCTTAATGGGTGATTTCAGCAGAAGTTTGAAAGACAGTAGTGCTGAGATCAGTGTGGACTATGGAGGCCCAGTCCGAAGTTTCAGATGGTAACCATATTAGCAACTGGGATAGTGACCGGTCTTGTGATATTTTGGCAAGGAATGTTGCTGCTTTCTGCCCTAGTCCTAAGAGTCTGTCTGAGGCTAAACCGTAAAGTATTGGATTAACTCTCCTGACGGAGGGAATCTCAAGACATCCTAATATTGACTCTGTCATGTTATTATTAGTAATAACTCTTAGGCTGGTCTACAATGGAAATCAACAAACAGGATAAAAAGAAATAGAAAATTTACAATTTTAAGTGAAAAAGAGCACTGGGGAATTTAATGTTGGAGCCAAGGCTTGTGCTCAAAGAGATAAGATTAAAGAACGGCCCTCTCTGGGATGAAATAAAGAGAGTGGTGCCTTCAGGACAGACTCTCTGGCAGCTAAGCTTCCAACATGCACAGAGGGAGGCCCGAGGAACGTTCTGTTCCTAAAGTGCAACAGCAAAGAGAAGTGACCGCAAAAAGTGTGATTCAAAGGGGCCGGGCTCCATCCCAAGCAGGCAGTCAAACCGGCAGTGGTGTCCACGTGGTTCGGCTTTAGAATCATGAAGGATTCCGGAGTAAAGAGGCTGTGGAATCTTCCTGCATGGTTAAGGAGAGCCACTGAGGCTGGGCATGTGGCAGGAGAATCCGTGAATTGAGGCTCTGAAAAGCCTTGTATGAAGTTATGAAAGTGAAGCCTGGGCTGTGTTGGGGACCTCAAGGTTTTCAGACATATCAGAGCCATGGGACACTGACCAAAAAAATGACACATAGGGAATGGAGCCAGCTCAAGACAGAGAAGTATGTTGCAGGCAGCAAGCTGGAAGAACAGAACCCTTTAAGCCCTTTGACATGGTATTTGAATCTGCAGGATTTGGAATTTGTCCTGTTGGTTTTCAGTCTTTCCTTAGTCCAGTGTTGATGTGGGATTCCCCTCTGTATGCTATGCATATGTTTTATTACCAATGGTTAATAAAGAAACTGCTTTTTCCTATGGCAGGGCATGAAAAGAGCTGGGAGAGGAAAACTAAACTGAATGCAGGGAGAAAGAAGATGGAGTCAGGCAGACGCCATGGAGCTGCCAAAAGCAGCTATCGTAATTACTGATAAGGCCAGAGTTTCACGGTGATACACAGATTAATAGAGATGGATTCACTTTAGATATAAGAGCTAGCTAGAAAAATGCCTAAGCCATTGGTCAAACAGTACTGTAATTAATATAGTTTCTGTGTATTTGGGTCTGAGCAGTTGGGGAACAGAAGAACAGTCTCAGTCTACATAGTATTTCCTCCACTGGAGACACATACACACAAACACAAACACACACATATGTATGTATGCATGCATGCATATATCCAATGTGCCATTATATATTAGAAATTTGTAATTTGCCTTTTGATTTTATAGGAATTACAATTAAGAGATTGCCTTGAGTCTCAGAAGAGACTTTGTACTTTGGATTTTTAAATTGTCTTGAGACTGTGAAAAATTATGGGGACTTTTGGAAGCTGTACTGCATGCATTTTATATTATGATATTGCCATGAGCCTATGAAAGTCAAGGAATGGAATGTGGTGCTTTGAATGAAAAAGCCTTTCGAAGCTTCACATTTGAATACTTTCTACTTAGCTGGAGGAACTGTTTGGGAAAGATTAGGAGGTGTGGTCTTGCGGCTTTGTTGGAGGAGGTGTGTCTCTGGGGGCAGGCTTTGAAGTTTCAAAAGACTTTTCTCATTCCCAGTGTTTCTGACTCTGTCTCCCCTTGCCTGGCTTTCTGTCTCTGTCTTTCTCTTCTATGCCTCCTATTGTGGATAAAGATGTGAACTCTCAGATGCTCCTGCTACCATGTCCTTGCCCCACCATAGCTTTCTTCTATAAACTGCCTTGGTCCTGGGGTTTATTACAGCAACAGAGATGTAACTGGGACATCAGGTAAGGCAGTTATGACAGCTTCACTTTTGTTTATTTATTTAACAGTTTCCTCATTTTTTTTTTTTTGGAATTGGGATCTGTGGATGTTATTTTGATATTTATTTTTCTCCTTTTTTTTTACTTTACCTATAAAATATTAGTTTTAATCATGGCCTTTTCGAGTAGGATTTCAAATCGTTCTCCTCTCTTCTTTCACTTTTTACTACCCTACTCTGTACCTTCCACTCTTCTTGTACCTCATCGGCTTTCATGTTGCTCTTGCTCTATTATCTTATCTTTCCTAATCCCTCTTATTTTCTTCTTTTGTGGTTATCTTTCTGATTGCATGATTTATACCTACACACAAGTCCACATATATGCATATATAAACATTTACATCTTAAACATGTAAGAGAAAACATGGAGCAATTGTCTTTCTGAGTCTGAGTTATCTTGCATAATATATTTTCAGGGACACAAATTTTTCCACAAACTTCATTTTTCTTTCCCCCCCTTTCCTCAATTTTTAAAAATTAGTTTGTTGGAAGTACCAAGTCCCACACAATGTGTTTTGATCATATCACCTTCCAAGTCTTCCCAGATTGACCCTACATCCTACCCACTCCATTTTTGTTCTCTTAAAAAAATTTCAGGACCAATTTGTGCTGCCAAAATATTCTTGGATGTGTGATCTTCCACTGACTTGTGCTCAACAGACTACCAGCTACACTCTTAAGAGAAAAAATGGCTGTCGCTTTCCCAACAGCCAAGGGTTGCTAGTTGCTTCCTTGTCAAGGGTAGGATTTGTGCCCAATTTCCCTCTTTCTGTTGGGATTTTGTCTGCCTTGGGCTTGCATAGGTTTTATGAATATTATTGAAATTTCTGTGAGTTCATATGTGCCATTGCCTTGCTGTGCCCAGAAGATTGATTGAATCTTCAGACATTCATTTTGTAATTGGAATATTCATACAGATCAGAACATCACTAAGGGGCCACGGAGAGGGACTTCCAAGGGAGGAGAGTATTCTTTACAGCTAAATAAATTGCACTGTGTATCACATTTTTATCATCCATTTATCTGTTGATGAAAATTTACCCTTATTCTATTCCTTCAGTTTTGTGAACAGCAGAAATACACACAGACATTTAGTCTTTAGGACAAAGATGTCCTCATAGTTTTTCCTCTATTCTCTTTATATAACTTATATTTAATAGTCTAGTCAGCTTTACCTCCAAAATATATCCCCAGTCTCTCCACTTCTTTTCGCCATTACACTATCCTATCGGCAACCCTTACCTAGAGCTCCATCTTGTAAGTATCTCTGTAGTTGGATATAATTTCTGGGTATATACCTAGAAATGGTAGAACTGGTTCTATTTTAATTTTTTGGGAAGCTTCTATATATACTGATTTCTGTAATGAATGCAATACTTGACATGCCCTTCATCTGTGAATTACCCACATCCTTCCCAAGATTTCTGTTGTTTATTTGGTGCTCTCCATTCTGAGTGGGATCAGTTGGAATCTCAGCGTGGCCCTGATTCAAAGTTTCCTGGTGGCAAATGACTTTGACCATTACAAATTACTTTCTGGCCATTTCTGTTTCTTCTTTTGAGAGTAGTATATTAATTTCATCAGTTCAATTTTGACTAGCCATTTTATTCTTTTGGCATTTAATTATTTCAGTTTCTTATATGATCCAGGTATTAAGCCCCTGTCTGAAGCATAGCTGGAAATTCTTCTCCCAGTCTTTAAGTTCTGGGTTTGCTTTGCTGACATTTGTCTTTGATATGCAGAAGATTTTTTTTTAAACTTCATATAATCTCTTTTGTCAGTTCTTGGGATTATTGCCTATGTGTATATTTTGATGTATTTTTGTTAGCTGTTTTAGGTTTTAAACAAAACCTTTGATCCATTTGAGTTAATATTTTATGTAGGGTGGGATAAGAATCTGATTTCACTCTTTTTTTTTTAAAAAAAGAGTTACTTTTTAATGGGATATTGAATAGCTGTAAAGGTAAGCACATTTACATTCTTTTTTTCTTTTCTTTTCTTTATTTATTTATTAAAAATTTCCACCTCCCTCTTCCCATTTTCCTCCCACTCCCCCACTCTATCTCCCCCTTCTTCTCCAGTCCTAAGAGCAGTCAGGGTTTCCTGCCCTGTGGGAAGTCCAAGGTCCTCCCCCCTCCATCCAGGTCTAGGAAGATGAGCATCCAAACAGACTAGTCTCCCACAAGGCCAGTCCATGCAGTAGAATCAAAACTCAGTGCTATTGTCCTTGGCTTCACAGTCAGCCCTCACTGTCAGCCACATTCAGAGAGACCAGTTTGATCATATGCTCCATCAGTCCCAGTCCAGCTGGCCTTGGTGAGCTCCCATTAGATCAGTCCCATTTTCTCAATGGGTGGACACACCCCTCACAATCCTGACTTCCTTGCTCATGTTCTCCTTCCTTCTGCTCCTCATTTGGACCTTAGGAACTCTGATTTCACTCTTAATAAGGATCGATAATGAGTCTTGCAAGGATCATTTGTTGGATGGGCTTTTTCCCCCAATGTGTGATTTTGAATCTTTGTCTAATATTAGGTGGCCATCTCTCTGTGTGTGTTTCTAGTTCCTCTGTTCTGTAGCTTTGTATGTCTCTTTTTCATGCCCGTACCAGGCTGGCTTTTGTCACCATGGCTTTGTAGTAGAATCCGAGTTGGATTGTTGTAGCAGTGTTTTCTTTTCCTAAGGTTTTAAAGGTATTTATCTGCTTATTGGTTGATTGATTTTTCTATTTCTATTTTTCTTTGTTCCTACAGTGGTGTGGGAAGTCCTTTTGTAAATGTGTTGCTTGTACCGGTTAATGAATAAAGAAGCTGCTTTTTGGCCAATGACTCAACAGAATATATCCAGGCTGGAAGAGAGATATATATATAGAGAAAGTTAGGCAAAGTCAAGGAGCCACCAGAGGGGAAAGACATGAGCTGCCAGCTGAAACCTTGCCAGTAGGTAAGTTCTAATGAGTAAGAGTCTCGTGGTAAAATATAAAATAATAGAAATGGGTTAACCAATGATATAAGAGCAAGCTAGCAAAACGCTTAAGTGATTGGCCAAACAGTGCTTTAAATAATATAGTTTCTGTATGATTATTTCAGGGTTGTGCAGCCGGGAATAAACAAGTGGCCTCCTACTATACTAAAGGAACTTTTGGATTTTTTGTACTTTTTTGAATTATTGGAATTTTGACAGTGATTGCAATGAGCTTGTATATTTTTGGAGATATAACCATTCGCCCCTACTATATTAAGTATGCCAGTCCAGAAACATGGAAAGTCTTTTCAATTTCTAGTATCATTAGTTATATTATTTTCAATGTCTTAAAGTTTTCATTGTCAAGCCCTTTTCTTTCTTTGCCTGAGTTTATTCTTAACTGCTTTATTTTTTTATTTAGTTTTTAAGTTTGGAACTATTGTAAATATATTTTTTTTCTTAATTTGTTTCTTAGCAAATACATTTGGAAAGGCTACTGGTTTTTATACTTTTATATTCTGAAACTTTACTAAAAGTGTTCAGCAGGTACATGGTGGAGTTTGTAGGCATTTTAATAAACAGAAACATGTCATCTCTGAATAGGGATAATTTGAATTTTTCGTTTTCCATTTTTATTATTTTTATAGGTTATTGCTCCAGGTAAGACTTGGGGCACCATGTCAAGAAGAGTGGAGAGAAGGGGTCGCCTTATCTTGTTCTGTTTATAGGGAAAAATATTCTTAGTTTTAACCAATTTAGTATAGTGACAGCATATATTTTTTGTGGCATATAACCTGTATTCGATTTATAGTCCATATGTTCCTAATTTCTTCAGAACTTTTATCAGGAAAGAATATTAGATTTTATCAAGTGCCTTCTTTGCATCTACTAAGCTGTTTATGTAATTTCTGACCACAAGTTTATTTATATGGTATATTACACTTACTGATCCTTATTTTGGACCAGACTTGGTCCTTGGGATGTAACCAACCTCGTTAAGCAACATGGTCTTCTCAATGTGTTCTTAAATTTGATTTGCTAGAATTTTGTTGGGAACTTTTACATCTATGTCTATTTGTTGCTGTTGTCACATCTCTATCCAGTTTCGATATTAAGGTAGTGATGGTTTTGTAGAATGAGTTTGGTAATGGTCCTTCCTTTTATATTTTGTGAAGCAGTTTGAAAGGTGTTGGTATCAGATCTGCCTTGAGTCTCAGTCCTGTGCGATTCCTTGTGAGAGATGTCTTAGTTGTGTTTTCTGTTGCTGTGGTAAAACGCTGTCAAAAGCAGCCCAGTGAAGAAGAGACTGATTATTTTCACCCACCATCTCAAATACAGTGTCTTGTCTTCCATCTCAACCTGGGGTCACACCTACTTTCATGAAACACCCTAGATGAGAAAAGGTCGTTGCTCTGGTAGAGCCACACTGGGCAAGTCAGAAAGGGCAGCAAAAGCAGGCAAGAAGGGTGACCTGCTGGGAACAGGAGCGGTGCCAGAGCATGGCTGCTGTTACTGTGGACAAAGCTGCACTTGAGCCAGGGGCTTTCCTCAGTGGTGATAGCCCAGGCTGGACCAGAAGAAGAACTTTTCTTAGTCTTTCTCTTTTACTGAACCTATATCTTTTTCCTGACTTGATAGACTGATAAAGACATAAATTTATAAATTTATCTAATTTACAAAAATAGGTATTTTGTAAATGTTCATTCTAAACTTAACAGATAGTGCACTTTTCTTAATAAGAATGTAACATCAGATACATATCTGATATTGTTTGGCCGTTCACATCTATAATCTGTGTGAGGTGTGAATGTGGAAAGTGGATGTTATGTGTTGTGAGATCAGAAGACAGCCTCAGGTGCTGGCAGCCAGTGCATTCTTGAGATCGTCTCTTGTTCCCAACAGGGAATGCTGGGTGTGGCAGGCCCAAAGGACTGGGGGATTCTCCTGCCTCCACATCCCACCTCTCCATAGCAGTGCCAGGTTACAGAGATAAGTTCCTGCACTGCAGCATTATGTGTGTTCTGGGATCCCAAACCCCATCATCACACGAGTAAGGTAAGTGTTTGACCCAGAGAACCATTGGTACCTCATCTTCCATATCCCCATTGTTGGCCACTTGATCTCTTTGTTACTAACTGCAACATATACATTATCCTATTATTGGTATATTTGCATTTACATCCCTTTCCATGTTTCTCATTTTATTTTGTTCTTCAAGTGATAGTTATTTGATATTGCATGGACATAACTAAGATGTTTGTATAAACTTTAATACCATCACATTAACTTATGAAGTTTACTTATTTACTTATTTTTTAAAACAAAGTTGTCTTTATTTGTATGTTAAGTGTACTATTTTGGTGATAGACCCCAAATTTAAGAATTAAATTTAAAAATATATAGATATATGAAAATACATATATGCGTGGACAAAAATTAGTAAAAAAAAAGAGGCTATGAATTTGAAGGAAAGCAGAGAGGAGACAGGTTGCGGGAGGAAAAAGCAAGAAGAAATGTAATTAAATTATAATGTCAGAAATTTTAAAAACTTAAAAAAAGAATTAACATATGCCCAGGGAAATATTTAAACATTATTGATAATTGTGTATCACAATTTAACACCCTATTAGATATGCAGTAATAAAACCATAATCTTCCTGAGAATCACCCACATGATCCTAACTCCTGTGGTCAATAAACTTGACCACACTGGGTTTTTTGAGGGCTTACAGAGATCTATCTTTTTATATATCGTAGTTTTAGGTTTTGGCTAAAAGTTGATTTTGCCATCAGTATCATCATCTTCCTATCTCCTTTATTAACCTAGTGTACCCTTGCATATCTCTTAGCCTTCCCAAGGAGGTTTGCTTTAGTTGTAACCCTTGAATCTGTGTATCAGTCAGCCTTTGTTGTTGAAGTTTATCTTCCTATCGATTCCTGAAGAACAGCTTATGGGTATAGATTTTCTTGATATAGTGTATGCTTAAAATTTATTTTTTTCCATAGCTTGATTCTGACAGGAGAGCTATCTAGATGTGTTTTGTTCATAATGTTATTCATTGAATTTCTTGAAAATGCCTTTTTATTGTACCTCGCTTTGTATGTTGTTTTTGAGAGGTCTGCTGCCAGCTTAATCCATGGTCCCTCTTGTAACTTATTTGATTTTTCTTTTAACGTGTGGGCCTTTAGGATTTTTCCTTACATTTAGATCTAATATTCTTGCTACGCTATGTTTTAGAATATGTTATTCAATTCAATTTCCCTTGTCTCCAGTATTCCCTTCTGATATCTAGAGTGAAGTACTTTAAAGGTACATTAATAAACTTAATTTTAAAGAATACTTTTGGGTTTAAAAAATTGAGTGGGAAGTATTAATTTGTATTCTCTCGTTCCTCTCTCCTACTCTCCTTCCTCCCCCCCCCATTGGTTATCTATTGTTCTAGTGTGGTACATTTTTTTACAACTGGTGAATCTATAATGGTGCATTATTATCAATACATTTTATAGTTTTAAGTCATATTCACTTTTATTTACTTATTTTTTTGTGCTGGCACATGAGTGCCATGTGTCTCTTGCTCCACTGTTACACTCTGGGCTTCACACCTTCTTCCTTACCCCTGGTTCCTGGACTATTGATCAACTGTGTGTTTGATTTTGCCAAAGTCAGGTATATTTTTCGTTGCTATATTTTGCCTATATAAAATATGCATTTGATACATTATTATTTTCTTCAGAGTCTTGAGTTTTATGTGTATTGTGGTTTTAATGAAAAAAATGTTACCCATAGTCTCATGTGTTTGAACACTTGTTCCTCCGGTTTTGGCACTGTTTGGGGGAACTTATATAACCCTTAGGCGATGAAGTCTTACTAGCTCTTGTAGACCAGGCTGGCCTCGAACTCATAGAGATCTGCTTGCCTCTACCACCCAAGTGCTGGGATTAAAGGCTTGGGCCACCTCTGTCCAGCTGTGCCCTTATTTCCAATACCCCCTTCTCATCTATCTAGTCCTCTTAATACCTCTTCATTTCACTTTTTATTCCCTTGACTGTTTTCTTCCTTTTTAAAATGCCTCTTGAATATTTTCATTTACATCTCTTCTTTCCTCATTGAATATAGTTTATAATTTTATAATATGACTTTTTTAATACTTATTTTCTGAGTAGAATAAGATTTTTGGATTGAACTTTTGTTAGTTTTAAAATTCTGATTCAAGGTACTCATTTATACCACCGATTTTATAATTGAATATATATTTCATCTTAGAATATTTTGCTATTGATTTCTTCACCACTTTTAGGGAGGGGAGGAGGGATTTTGCCCATGGAATTCTCATTTTCTACCTTGTTTATAACACCAATTTTGTAGATAAGGGTTGTTTTGGTCCTTTTCTTGGTCCTTCTGACAAGGTTGATGCTATGCCTGAGTTGCGAGAACCCCCAGCAGACCACCACAAAGCCGACTTTCCAATGCAATTACACAAGGGTTCTTTATTGTGCTACAGGTTTGCAAGCAGGGGACTTGTCCCAGGCACCGACTCAGTGGGTGAGGGAGAAAGTCCCCAAGCTCACAGTACAGGGGTTCTTTAAAGGAAAAACCGCAAGCAGGGAGTTACGTGCCTTGGCCTTACTAGATTGGTAAGGGGATAGTTGGCTCTAAGTCAAGGGGGGATTTTTGTAACTTTCCACAAAGCCACCCAGCAACTGTAAAAACAAAAAAAGTTTGTCCAACTTCTGATTAACTGTCCTCAAGTTTCGGGGCAGCCAGGCAGTTTTTGGGCCGGTTGTGGCTTTTCTCTGAATTCACAAGTACATGGGGTGGGGCTCCTTGGGCGGGGTGCCTGCTAGGTTAGACTCTCACAAGTCTTGTCTTTTCAGCTGAGAGTTTGGGACATTACAATTGTCCCAATTCCAGGCTTTCCTCTTCAGTCTGCAGCAGGGTGTTACCATCCGTCTTACGAAAAGTCTTTTAGGAAGTTGAGGTAGGGAAAGGAAATCTTGCGTTAACTACTAATAGATTATTCAAAGTTTATTCATTATTATTTCATATTATTCTCTACTCTTCATTTTGAGCCACTGAGATTAGTGTAGTTCTGTAGACTTCATATGGCTTGTTTCAGACTTCTTGTTTATTGGGGAACAAATTGAGAAGATTACAATGGCATGCTTAGCATTGCTTTATTACTTAGAATTCCTCCCGTTTCTCTTTGGGCTAACTAATCTGTGAGATGTCTCTAAAAACCAAAAACCTGCTTTTAGCAAACACAAACCATTCTCTTTTGAATATTGTATTTAGAAGGAAGGTTTATAATATAGGCCAGGCACAGCCCTAGCCTTGTTCTTATCTTCAGAGATTGTTGTTTACAATGGGAATTCCATGCTACAGCCATTACTATATCTTAATGGTCTAAAGGCTAGAGGCAGTTTCTTCCTGCTAGTGTTATTAACTGAAGAAAGGACTCATCAAACTTGGAGTTAGTACACAGGTTTAACATTAAGGCTAGCTAGGAGTATAACTCAGTGAACCCTAGGTTCACTATGCAGTACTAAAATCAATCAATTTTTCAAACAAAAGGATAAAATTCAGGCTATGTGAGGTCTTTAGGTAGTTTTAAAGGGTAGCATTAATATGTTTTTGTTCAACTAAATGCAAAGGTACAGATATGATTTGATTTCTAGGTTGAACAGAAAGTTGTAAATGACCGTCATAACAGTTTTGGAATCGAAATTGGAACACAGCATTGTATTATTTGATACGTAGTAATCCTACTAGTTTCTCTTTAGAAAAGTGGAATTAGACATTAGAATGTGGCAAAAAGGTCCTGGATTTTAAATGGCAGGCATTGGAGTACAGGGTAACATAGTGATATGGCATTTCCCATTTACTACAGGACACGACATGAGGAAATACAGCATATGTTTACCTTGCTGGCTCAAAGGAATTGATCATCATTACCATTACGGTTCCTACTTTCACAATTATTTTTACCATAGTAAATAAGTTTAAAGTTGTATAATTAAGTGATTTTTCAAGAGGTTACAAAAAATGCTCATGGATTTCACACCACTCAGAATGGTCAAGATAAAAAAAAATGAAAACTCAAGAATGTGGGAATTGGGGAGCATTGATTCATTGGTAGTGGGAGTGCAAACTTATACAGCCACTGTGGAAATCAGTGTGGCAGTTCCCCAGGAAGCTGGGAAGAGATCTACCTGGAGAGCCAGCTATACCATCTTTGGCATATACACAAGGGACTCTACATCCAACTACAGAGATATTTGCTCATCCATGTTAATTGCTGCTTGCTTTATTTATTTATTTATTTATTTATTTATTTATTTATTCATATGTTTATTTTAGTGCAGTTACTCCATTTTTTGGGAAAATATTATATTTGGAAAATGGGAAGCCTTCTAGGGCATTCCTTTACCTTGGAATATCAGTAGACATAGGATATTTTGAGATCATGTCCTGCTCAAAAGTTAACAAACAATCTGCACACACAGGCACATAAAATTGCCTTAAAGACATTAGTTAAGACTTTTGCGCCTTGTAAAGTTCCTGCCGGGTATTTGTGGGGAAGTACAGGGCAGAAGATGCAATTCTAACTGACTAATGCAAACTTTCAAAGCATCTTTGCATTAACTCCTACTTGGCTCTTATACATTTCTCTTCCAATCACTGAGTTTCTTTGTTGCATTATATCTGAGATCTTACATACTTCAAGCCCGGTCTCTCTGCCTGCAAGAGGCAAAGCAGTCTGACTCCTGGAGTGGACTATCTAAAACCAATATTTCTCCCTTAAATCTTTTTCCAAACTTTTTCTTCTTGGCTTGACTTTATAATGCTAAAGCTTCATGACGAGAGAGTCAAGGGCTTGCTATGCTTACTGATGCACCTTGTTCTTTTCGGTGGCTCAGTTCCCAGTGATTATGTTTTCAGTGGCTACAATACAAGCAATACAAGCAAGGTAGGAAGTGATGGCCTTGAGGGAAAAAGGGCTGGAGTGGTCAACGGAGTACAGTCCTCCTTGAGTGTTCTTTAGCTTTTGAAATTTGATAAGAACTGAAATCTAACATTGTTCATTATTTCATTTGTGAAAGTAGAAAATCCAAAACTGTTGAGAAGGCAGGGGGAGGGAGAGAGGGAAAAATACATAGAGAAAAAGTAGGAGGACATATTTTAACTGACAAGCGATTGCCCGTGGGAAAGAAAGTGTAATGAGATGGGAGACAGAGGTAAAGAGAGACTCCTGGACACAGCCCATTGTTACATATTAGTCCGATGAAAGCAGCCAGAAAGAAATGGGGAGGTAATTCAGCGTTAGAGAGCCTGCTAGCATGCATGAGGAGACCATATGTTCAATTCCCAGCAAAACACACACACACACACACACACACACACACACACACACACACACACACAGAGAGAGAGAGAGAGAGAGAGAGAGACAGACAGACAGACAGACAGACAGACAGACAGACAGACAGAGAGAGTCAGAGAACTAAGCCAGGAAGTCCATTGAGGGCAATATCAAGTAAATGAAGTCATAATACTATAATACCTATCAACCAGCCATCTTTTGATCATAAGAAAACCAATGCTCATTAAAACTAAAAATTCAAATAGTATAGGCATGGCACAATATCGAAGTTAGAATTTCTTTTAATTATATCACCATCCAGAAATTACATATGCTATCCATTGGTTTTGAGTGTATTTACATTTTCCTTCAGATTGGACTTGTTATGTCACTTTAGACTTACCATTTTTAAATTGACTTTTCTTGGCTAACTTTTTATTAGCATGAATAATTCTATATTCTTTTTCAGTGCCTTATGTTTTATTTTAATTATGTGTCTTCATGTTTTGTTACTCCCACACTATATAAATACATCTTCAATGCAGAAGAAAAAAGAGAACTCTACATAATTCTGGAGCCTTCCTTTACTGCCATTACCTCATTATTCTTCCTTTCAAATAGCTTCTATATTTATAATAGCCAGGAAATGGAAATGACCTAGATGTCCATCAACAAATGAAAGGTATATTTACACAATGGAATACCACTCAGTTGTTAAGAATGGCTTTGTGACATGGGCACCAAAGGGAAAACAGACATCCAAAAATTCAATAGTAGTATCAGTATCATAATGAGTATCTGTTATGGAAGCAATGGATTTTATGAGACGTTTCTTCCACTAGAAGAGAAACTGATCATCATGAGAGCCTAGATGTGCATTTAAGTGCAGCACTGAGGGTGTGTGAGGGCGTGTGAGGGTGTGTGGCTCACCCTAGAGTCAGTGCTCTGGAATTGGAATTCCTACATTTTGATCCAAATACAATTTACCCAGCTTGGAAAAGCAAACGTAAGCCTCTTGATCTGAACTCTAACGGCATCATGAGTGTTGCCTATACTGTTTACCCTAGACCATATTTACTAATTTCTTTCTTCTCAGTAAGCAGAGGACATATATTAACACTGTGAAGGCCCAAGGGATAAATTTATAAGCTATAAATTTAAGAAATACTTAGTATGATGATTATCTCCTAGGTTCACATATTGCTGGCCTACCGAGAATCTCAGAGTGTTCTCATAGCTGGACATGTGGACTTAAAGGGGTGGTTAAGTTAAATAAGCCTGTTAGAATGGGCCCTCATCTAGTCAGATTTGTTTTGTTATGAGAGGAAGGAGATGGGAGACACACATCATAGACAGCACACAATAATGACAGTGTTCTGCCACCTGACAACCAAGAAGAAAGCCACTGGATAACCAAACCTGCAAACACTGTGACCTCAACCTTTAGACACTGGAACTGTGTAAAAATGAATTTCTTCTCAATTCTGTTTGTGTAAATCCGTGGTCTTCCACTATTCATCCCAAGTTGACTAATACAAATTGTTTTCCCTGATTGTTGGAGAGATGTTCCACAGGTGGCTTTGCTTTCTGGGTGACCAACTAAAAGTACGTTGGAGCATGGCCAAACTGGAATAGGTTCTCAGAAAACTGAATAACTCTCTGCCCCAAGAAACCAATATTACTGAAGTATTTGGCAACATTTGTTTGAAGGGATGCTGATAAAACAGAGAAGAGAGAACATGATTTGCATCGACTTCACTGTTAGGAAAAGTCCGATCCTGACTTTGATGTGAACAGGCCACAACATGAAGAATAACAGTCATCCAGCTGAGCTCTCCTTCTCATGAAGGCAATTTGTCAAGTGGTTTCTATTTCTTGAGCATATCCCTTATGGTGATCTTTATGATGTATCACTTTGGCTAAGCTACAATCAATAGTTATTTAATACAGCATTAATCTAGGCATTGCAGCTCTGGGGTATTTGAGAGGTGTGAATAAAGTATACCATCCATTGACATTAACTAAGAGAATTTATTCCAGATACTATGTCTGGGTCTGATTTAAATTTCTGAAAAATCCTACAGTTCTCATGTGCACAGCAGTTTCAGCTCACATCTGAAAGTTAAAGTGATAGACACTTGTCCCCACCAGTTTAGACTTGGTCACTCAGCCCCTAGGTTGTAGTAGGCAATTCCTTTCAATAATATCTTTGTAAGTATCCTATAATGGGTCTGATTTTCTGGTTTTTCTTTGGCCTGTTCTTTTCTGGGGTTTTGAAAATATATTTGAAAATATATTTTCTGATGTAGGAGTGTCTTCTTTCTATGGGTTGCCTTCATTGGTTAATTAATAGAGAAACTGCTTGGCCTGACAGGTCAGAACATAGGTGGGTGGAGTAGACAGAACAGAATGCTGGGAAGAAGGGAAGTGAGTCAGACGCCATAGCTCTCCTCTCCGAAATGGACGTAGGCTAGAATCTTTCCCTGTAAGCCACCACCTCATGGTGCTACACAGATTATTAGAAATGGGTTAATTAAGACGTGAGAATTACCCAATAAGAGACTAGAAGTAATGGGCCAAACAGTGTTTAAAAGAATACAATTTGTGTGTTATTATTTGGGGTATAAAGCTAGCCATGCGGGAGCAGGGTGGGAATGCAGCCCGCTGCTCCTCACAACAATTTTCTCATCAAATTATATGTACATTTATGACCTTTTGTTGATTGTTTTTTGAACTCTGTGAAATAAAAGTTCATGAATTTAAGATATCTGATTGAGACTCATATACATGATCAAAACTGTTGTTTATTTATATTAAATGGAACTTTTTTTAATTTTAATTTTTATTTATTTATTTATTTATTTTATTGAGAAAAAAATTTCCTCCTCCTCCCAGCCTCCCACTCCTCCCCCCATCCCCC
>NC_022016.1:27109766-27116829 GCF_000317375.1 Microtus ochrogaster
AATGGCTAAAATCAAAAATACCAATGATAGCCTCTGCTGGAGAGGTTGTGGAGGAAGGGGTTCCCTCATCCATTGCTGGTGGGAATGCAAACTTGAATGGAACTTTTGATTTTTGAAACAAGTTCTTACTGTATTGCCTTGCCTGGCCTATACACCAAGGCTGGGTTAGCATTGACAATAATGGAATTTGAAATTCAATAGAATAATGTAAAGATTTTCAGTTGTTTTTGACCCAAGAAAATCTCAGGTCTCCAAATGGCACTGACTGGAGCAGAAAACTCTAGATTTAAAAGTAGGTTTACAACAACTAGTAGTGGGAGAGGACCTAGGCTACTTTCAAATATGACATTACCTCATAGCATTCTTGGAAAATGGAATGAATATTTGCCAAGTCTGTTCCACATGTAACCATGGATTATGAGCATCTTTGTGATAGCTTAGGACTATGAGCTTATTTGTGTAGGAAGAGGGCTAGAGCACTGTGAAGAGGGACACGGCTTTGCAGAGGGCTAAGTTCAATACCTAGCCCTCATGTTAGGTGACTCATGAATTGCCTGCAACGCCAGTTCCAGGTGGTCCAACACCATTGTCCCCACACTCAATACATGCATCTCCATACACCAATCTCCTACCTCTCTCACACACGTTTGCATACACTAACTTTTAAAAAATCCGGGAAGAGCATATATTGTCAAGATTCCTCAACTACCCAGGGCACAAAATCTTGACTGTTTGAATTTCAGAGCATCTACCCTGCTCATTTGTAAAAATAATAAAAAATGATTTAAGAGTAAAATTCTGAAGGCTAAAAGGAGTAGGTGTTCATTGAGAATAATAAAGAACTATGTAAAATAAGCAGCAAGAACTGCATCTATAGCCCGGGCAGCTACACGTTCTCTGTCCTACTAGGAAGTGAAATTTTGGCATTTTAAAAGTTCTTTTGCACTAAGAAATGGAAAGAGTGACTATGACTAGGGCTGTGTCTATCCTGGTTTGAGCATGTATTTTTCTAGGCATTAACAGCTTTCTTAGGTTTTTTCTTTTCTATTTTTTCTTTATTTTATTTTTATTTTTTTAGATTATAATATAATTACAACATTTTCACCCTCTCCCCCCCCTCAAGCCTTCTATATACCTCTCTCTGATTTTCCTCAAATTCAGGGCATTTCTTTTCACCAGTTGTTAGTGCATGCATATATATATGTGTGTGTGTGTGTGTGTGTGTGTGTGTGTGTGTGCATGTGTGTGTGTCTATAATTATATATTCCTAAATATAAACTGTCCAGTCCCTATAGTGCCACGTGTATGTATGTTTTCTGGTTTTTGATGGCATCACAGTCTCTGCAGGTTTCCTTTCGGATGCCTCCTCTGCTGCTGTTTGAAGCTCAGATAGCTCCCTTTGGCTTTGGCAAAGGTGTGACTTCTCAGTGAGCATGTGCATGTTGCATAAGCATGTGCTGTGCAGCAAAGGTTCCATTCTGTTTAGCCTTTAGTAAATACCTAGTTCATATACCTTGTTCACATCTCAGATAAAGACAATACCTTCTCCCCAAGAACCAACCTAGTAAGTAGATTTACTTTAGATTGTAAGGAAAACTTATATCAGAAAACTTCCTGTGAAACATCATTAAATAGCTCCCAGCCTGAAATAAGTTAACTTTTGACAGTTTTAGCTCCAAGATTGTCTGGCATCCAAAAATAGATAGAAAACTTCCATGTGCTATGCCAGTGCTTACTTGAAGTAGTAGCAATATGGATATATTCTTTTCCTTTTACTTGAAATTCTTCTTCGCTTTTGCTATAAAACTATGAGAAAAGAGCACATCAGTATATCCTAGATGAATAAATAAGAAAGAAGGTTTTTTTAAAATTAAAGTTATTTCTGTTATGTTTAGATCTTCCTAAACAAGTTCCATAAAAAAATTCTAAATTCTAAAGCTTTCTGTTTTCCATGCATCTCTAGAACACAAGGAAGCCTGAGATTATGGTCTTTTTGTTTTTGCTTTCTAGCTTGCTTTTGGTGAAACATTCTCAGTTTCTACAATTCAAGCAACATGCTCCGCAGTATGTGAATATTGCGGTCTAACTTGGTTTTAATATGAAGGTTTTCTTTCTCCCTTTATACCTAGTGAAACTCACACTCAAGGTCGGTGCTAATTAGTTTCAGCTTTAACAGGGTAACAAGGGACCATCAGAGTATCAAGTCTCCACTGTACAAGCTGACATCTCATTAACAGTTATTGTGTAACATATGGTGTTATGGTGATCTGAGTTAATGTCTGTGCCAGCAAGGTGGCAGAGGTGGGTATACAGAGTCAAATTTTCCTGGCACTTGACACGTTACTTTAAGGAAAATATTAGTTGCATTTTCTGAGCACAGTTGATGATCATGAGAGAAACAGAATCTTTAGGCATAGCCGTTTATAGGAATTACTTGCGTAAATGACCCTGAGATGCAAGTTCAAATAAGACTCATACAACGGAATCGAGCACAATGCAATTTGATGAATAGCAGCTGTGGTTTGGGGACTATTCATTACAAGGGCGACTGTCGTTTAACGGATGTGATTGCCTGCAGTCACACAGGCGGTCTTTCTAAGTATTTTTCTGTAGTCTCTATGCAAACTCAAACTCTTTCTTTATGATTTAGAGTTGAATACTTTGGAAATTTGTCAGCTACAAACATAAAGTCATGCACTGAAAAGATGATAAGTTTATTTAACTTGAGATAGGTCATATTTTACAGAAAAGGAAAGAAATAATAGAACCTCCTTCATGCTGCTCCTTTCAAAGTAGGACAGCGTCGATTGCCATCATAATAGTTAAAAATTTAAATGTTGAAGTGTTTGTTTATTCGTATATGATTTTCCTGGTAAGTGTTTCCCTGGACACTAGTGACTGAGGTGACCTGATGTTAAAGTTATAAACTGTAGAGTTCTGAGGACTCAGGGATCATTTAATTAAATATCTTAACTCTGCAGAGTCGAAAACTCTTCAGACTAAGTGCTGAAAATCGCGTAGTTTAGATAGATGGATATGGAACACAATTCTAGTTTTCCCGAATGATAAAATCTGATTGCATCTCTCCTGTACACATGCACACACGCATGCACGCACGGACTCACACACACACACACACACACGCACGCACGCACGCACGCACGCACGCACGCACGCATGCACGTACGCGCGCATAACAAGGAGCCGTATTTCTCAAAGCAGCCATAGCAAAGTGCTTCTCATCTTCCATGTCTATGTTAACCGCCCTCTCACCTCCCTCCCACCAGTTAGTTATCTTTCACTCCCCTTTAAATGGTGTTTTAGAGACTCGGTGTCACTTCGAAGCCCTGACTCACCCTGGACTCACTATGCAGTCCACGCTGGTCTTTAAGCGGTGGCAGTTGCGCTGCCTCTGCCTCTCGACTATGGGAATTGCAGGCCCCAGCCCTCACAGCTGGCGCGGTCAGTCTAGTAAAAGACCATTAGTTGGTTTCCGACTTCCTTAGCCCACAAGTCTTTACTTTCCAACTTTAAGGAAACCACTTGCTTTTCCTCAGAACACCACTACCCTGTCTTAAAGGCGGAGCACTGTTGAAAATGTATCCATTAATTTGCTAATCTTCCCAGCCCCCAGCCAGATCCCTTCATTATTAAATATTAACCTATTTTTGATTTTTGTTTCTTTCACGTTTTGAATCTGTAGTTTCTGAGAGGCTAATGCTTTGTGGCTCTAGTGTGAGACTGCGGAGCCATTAGGAGGGGAAGGGAGGTTGGGAAAGGTGCGACTTTGAGGGTCATTCTCTTCGTTGGTCCTGACTTCGGCTTCCACTCCAGCCTCAGTAACACACTGCTGCCACCTGTGGAGCAACTCTGCCATGCCAGATGGACTGGAATTCCTCCAAAATTATGAATGAAAAAAAAAAACCTTCTACTTCTTGCATTGCTTGGTCCAGAATTTGGTTACAGAGATGCAAAAGTAACCAATAAGGAAAATAGGTACCAAAGAAATGGAGACAACTTCCATTCTGCAACCATGGGAAAAGATCACCCATTGTGGTCTCAGAGCCATTGGTGGAGTTGCTTCTGGCATTCCCCATGAGCATAGGATAGACTGGAGCTCCTTAAATCTGTGAGTCGGAGAAAACCTTTCCATTCTATTATTTCTGTCAGATATTGGTCACAGTAATGCAAATGTAAGAAAACATACTATTGTCTAGATATTTTCTATGTGCTGTTTTTCTACAAGGATGTAAACTTTTGAAGGCAGGTAGGATAACTTGATCCTATATTTTTAGATATTAGCAAAAGACCTGATACCCAGAAGGTCTTCAGATGAATGGATGAATTAGTGAGTAACGAGCCAACGCTTGGAAGGCTGATCAGTTGTAAAGAGTTAGTAACTCAGAGCTTCACCCTTTTTCTCGCCTGTTTTGGAGGAGTCATCATTCTGGCAGAGCAAATTTGTATGGAATTTTAATTTAGCAACTAGTGTTGAAAATGTTTATATATTCCTATATGATAATACTTAATTGCTAATATTTAACAAAGACTTATTTTTAATCGTGTGTGTATGTGTTTGCATACATGTATGTATACACATTAATGCTGATGCCCATAGAGATCAGAGCATTAGATTTCCCTAGTGATGGAGTTGTAGGGAATTATGAGTCACCTGATGTGACTGTTGGGAGCCAAACTTGTATCCCTATGTAAGAGTAGTATATGCTCCTAACCATGGAGCTACCTCTTCAGCTCCAGTATTGACCCTCTAAGTTAATATTTTATATCAAAAACATATGAGATGGAGGAATTTAATTGACTTATTTCTTATCTGACACTCAATATTTACTAGTTTCATGACAGTAGGCAATATTTGACACACTGATCAGTAATTGTATTACTTAATGAGTATTGATGGGCTTACGGTAGTAGTGTGAGATTTCCCTGTTCCTTGGAGATTGGAAGGTTGCTCAGGGTGTAGAATATCTGCCGTATGAGGGTGTGGACCTGGGCGTAATTCCCTAGAACCCATGTAAAGGTCTGTATAAAACCTATTCATGATCCCACTGCTTGGGCTGGGATACATAGAAAGTGTATTCTTTTTCAAGTTAATCCTATGAGAGATTCGTATTTTCAAATAAAGTGGTGACATGAAAATCACAAAAGTAGAAAGACAACTTGCACTCGAATATTAAATGTGACCTGTACTTTTATAATTACCGGGAGAGGTAACCTACGTTTACATCGCTTAGTTATGGTATGTAAGCAACAGTATCCAACCATCTTCAATCACTATTTATTGGTACAGCTTCAAGTGATGCATCATTTAATACACATGTTGGAAATGGAAGTTACCTTGCTTTATAACTTTGCAGTTTGCAATGCTCTTTCATGCACATTTAATCCTTTGATGCCAGCTGGTAATGAAATGTTTTCTAATTATTATGCATCATTGGCCAGGGCAAGCCTGAAGGCCAAAAGCAGTTAACAGGTATTAATTATAGCCATTTACTTTCCTCTGAACTTTAATTGACATTCCCACAGGTTAAAATCTTTAAATCACATGCACATTTGATTCCTTTGGTTTCTCTTATATTGACTCATATTTAAAGTACACCATTGTTCTGTTGTTATATTTTTGTGACTCAGTCTAGAAAGTGTTCTATTACAAGCGAACTAAATCACTAAGAGTTCATTGTTTTCTAATGAACATAGAATCATTTGTTCTAGAAATTGACTAAATCAACTTCAAAAATGGTTACCAAATTGAAAAACAGTTCAGAAAAAAGTATTTCAACATAGTCTAATCACAAAATATAGCACAGTTGACTTCACTATACTATTTTAGAGATTATAAAGTACATGGACTATTGTGAAACCAAAATTGAAAATCCAGAACTCTATAAAACTTTGTGAAGGCATCTAGACAGAGATTGGCATTTCTGATCTTACAGACCCCATTCATGCCACCAAGGATATTGGGTCTCTTTGCTTTCTTTCTTTCTTTTTTTCTTTTTTCCTTGTAAAGATTTATTTATTTCATGTATGAGTGCTCTATCTAGAGGGCATCAGATCCCACTAGAGATGATTGGGAGCCACCATGTGGTTGCTGGGAATTGAACTCAGGACCTCTGGAAGAGCAGTCAGTACTCTTAATCTCTGAGCCAGGTCTCTAGCTGATATTGGGTCTCTTTATCATAGTTTTAAGATTATTTTCCTACTAAGAAGATGAATTATATTTGTAGTTAGTATTTTAATAAACAGGGCTGGAGAGAGAGCTTAGCAGTTAAGAGCACTGACTGCTCTTCCAGAGGATCCAGGTTCAATTCCTAGCAACCACAAGACAGCTTATAACCGTCTGTAATTCCAAAATCAGACACCCTAACACAGACATACATGCAGGAAAAACACCAATGCACATAAAATAAAAACAAATAAATTATAAAAATACTTATACAAAAGGTAGTATAATGGCATAAAGTTGAGGAACAGTGTTTTATTGTAGCTATTGGGGTGAAAATTGACAAACATGATTATCTTATTTGAAAGTGAATAAAGTTGTTTAGTGCAAATTTCTCCTCCATAATTACAAAAAGTAGATATTTTTAGCTTGTCAAAGGAGCAAAATGGAATTTTAAGGAGAAAATGTTTTTGCAGATGTCATAAAAACTTATATCCTAGTTTGACTCTGTATTTAATTGATAGCAAAGATGGATTTTAATGTGGTATTCCTATTTTTCACCTCTTAATGGAACATTGCATATTGTAAAGTTGAAACTGAAAACCAATAACTATGTAGGGTCTCTGTGAAGGCATTTAGACAGAGAAGATCAACATTTCTCATTTTATTGATCTTTGTTAAGCCTTGACCTTTACTCCCACTTAACAATTGGTTTGGCTATGAAATACTTTGGGAACAGAAAAAGTAAGAAATGACAATATGTCAGCTTGAAGCATAAACATTAGTGATCTTGCTTGCTACTTGAGGCATTCCAAATCCTGAACATTTGAGTCTAGTGGATCCACAGATCTATGAGCAATTGAGCATATTTTATACTTTATG
>NC_022016.1:27116929-27123015 GCF_000317375.1 Microtus ochrogaster
ATCTATTTATCTATCTATCTAATTTATCATTTTCTATCTGTCTATCTGTCCATTTCTTTGTGTTCCTACCTCTAAAGCTGAGAGTTAAAACTTGAAATTTTTATGAATTTAGATTCCCAAGAGGAAAGCAAGAGAAACTACCAAACCAGGGAACCAAGAATAACTACTGACCTATTCAGTAGTGGTCTGTATATAAAAACAGTAGAGCTAGTATAGTAATCTAAAAGAACACAAATATATACCTTCCTTATAGAATGTATTTTGAGTTTGAAGCAACAAGGCAATATTGAACCAGAGCAATATTAAGAAAATATTTCAAGTAGTTTTGATGTACTCTGTGGTACAGAAAAGAACCTAGACATGCCTGTTAGATCTCAGAATTAAAGCAGCATTAATGAGTGCCTACTTTGACCTAAAATATACTAGAGATATCAAATACATAGTAATCAAAAGAGGTTTCTCCTAGTCCCATTTTCTGAGATAACCTGATATTTGTCTACAAATCCACAGCATGTATAACAACAGACTGAGCTAAGTGACATAAAGAAAAATTGTAAGATTCCACTGGCCATTATGTTATGAGGTTCTTCTAATAGAGCACAGAGTCACAGGGCATTTAGAATGATGTTTTACCTAAACATTGTTAGCAAGGGTTTCTGTCCTGCCTGGTTCTCCCACCAGGTCCCACAGCCCATTTAGCCCCAAAGAAATCACACAGAGGTCTATATTAATGATAAACTGATTGGCCCATTAGCTCAGGCTTCTTATTAACTCTTACAACTTATATTAACCTATTATTCTTATCTATATTAGCCACATGGCGTGGTGCCTTTTTCAGTAAGGCAATCACATCTTCCTTCTTCTGTGATTGGGACAGGACTAAGGAGGAATGGGCTTCCTCTTTCCCAGAATTCTCCTGTTCTCATTGACCGGCCTCTACTTCCTGTCTGATTGTCCCACCTATACTTCCTCCTGGCTAGTGGCCAGTCAGTGTTTATTTAAAACACAATTGACAGAATATAAACAATTGTCCTGCACCAAAACATAAAAGACCAGGCATAGTTAATCCAAGCAGGAAAGCAACTTTTGTAGAAGAGCACTGCAAACTAAGAGATGAAAAGGGGCCTTGATACAAAGACTCAGAAGAGAAAGATTTGTGATGTATTTTTTTCTATTAAACTGAATAAATGATAAGTTGGAGTAGATAGTTTATCTGTCTTACCAAGTTATGAGTGCAGCAATGGTGGCTGGGGTTTGAAAAACAAGGATTATTTTTATTTCTAATTGATCAACGAATTGATTGATTGTTGTTTCACTGTGGTAGGTGGTGGGGGCTCAGAGTGTTCTCAATCTAACAGAGGAAGGACCAACAAAGGAAACTGCTCTGAATTCCATAGTTCATCAACTGCAACCATGCCTCTATTATAATGTTACATTTAAAATGTGCCCTTGCAAAATTGCCTCAGACCTGTATGTATAAAGTACAATGAACTCTTTTCATGTGTCTTCAGAGAGCCCCCTTCTTCTGGTCTGGAGCTTTAAATCAAAGCAAACTCTCCTACCTTCCATGCTCAAACCTGTACCTTTTTCTTTGCTTTGGTGGCAAGCTTTGTAATTTCCCAAGGTCAGCACGTAGTAATTAGTGTTGAAATCAGTTGTATCATTTGCAAGGAGCTAAAAAACAAACAACAAAAACAGCACACACACATATCCCAGTGCAAAAAGAAAAAAATAATTTGACAACTCTCTCAATTCTCATGCCTCTCATTCTAGGCATTATACAAGCATTTTCAAAATTTACAAATGAAACAAACAAACAAAAAGAATTTTGTAGATTTTGATTAGAATTAGAATTAAAAAAGAAAAACTTTTCAAGAGATTTTCTATAATGAGAAAGAATTTTTCCATTTTCCTTTCCCAGTTATTAATGCATTTCAGCATAAACAACTTTTGTATACTTTAGTTAAAAATATTTAAAATAAATGATTAATTTACCTTTAATATTTTACAGTCTCTGTAAGACTAACCTATTTGTAATGCTGTTTTATAACACCAGTGTATAAATTCAGCCTACAAAAATGTGAAATTCATTAGCTGACTTGTATATTAGATTATACTAGGGAATCTTGCCAAGTGTGAGCATAGTAGTTTCCTCAGCCAAAATTAAGGGAAGGTTTATAGCAAATATTTTTGTTATTCATACTTCAAATTCATGTGGTCTCAAATATTCAAGTAACTGGAGCAAAGTTAGAAATTTTATTCATGGAATAAGTGTTAAAATGATGGAAACTCTGGTAAAAACTTGGAGGAACACTAAAAACTAAGTTACTAGAAATCTTTTTTTTTTACACTAGACCAACATTTCTTTCTTATTTAAATATTTTGCAACCTTGGTTTTGAAAGTTCAAAAAGAAAATCAATTTTACAAAATTGAATTTCTTACTAAAGTAAGTTGTTTTAAATAAATTTATCAGTCACCTAGATTTTATTAATGTTGTAATTTTTTCTTGTGAAATTTCCATAGGGGATAAAAGTATTTACTGGACATAGCTTAAAAAGCTAAAGAATTATTAGTAAATATTCAATTAATTAATATTCAAAGACTTAATTTAGGCATCAGGGACAAAATTTATGTACCTTAACTAGTAATTGCTCCCAGAGGCATCATGTTTCAAACTGTATTGTATACTTTATATAAATTATTTCCCTATACATTATTTCATTAAGATTGCCAATGCAATTCATAAAATTAAACAGAATGAACATTCTTTTAACTCCTTAGCCACTTTATTTTACAAAGTTTAATAGTCTTATTTGATGACTTTCTGGTTTTTTTTTTGTGTGTGTGTGTGAAATACCTCAGGCCTTCCTTTTTCTCTTAGCTACTTTGCCCCTTCAGTTTTTCTTACACAGATGATGGAAGGGTGGCAAGGCCTGACTTCTCCTTTTTGCTTCAGGCCTGAACATGCTCTGCATCCCTGTTATCAGTTGATGGATGCCTCTGAGCCCTCTGAAGATGAGCATACACATATTTAATGTAAAAGCTCTCCTCCTAACTTTGTTATCTTTCAATTGCAGTGAGTATTACCACTGTCTAACAACTGGTCAAGCAGAGAATAAAGCCTCTATCTTATTTTTATCATGCCCTCATCTCTGTCTTCCAACCATCACAATGATGTTTGTCTTAATTTTCTAAACATCAAATAAACTTAACTATTTCTTTACCACACTGAGCACAATTCAAAATACACCATCATCTCCTGGTGGGAACATTCTAAGCAGATAATTGTACTTGTCTCCGATTATACATTTACAGATACTCACACTTACATTGGAAAATGTAAATGAAACCTAGCCATTCACATGATGAGATTGCTTTCTTAACAATTTATCTTGATGCCTCTTTATTTTCCATTTACATAGACACATACCACAAATATATATATATATATACATATACATATATATATGTATATAGTTAGACATGTGTTTTACTAAATGGTTTCTCTAGAATTAATACTTTATAATTGCTATTGTTTGATTGACAGAGATGAAATTGGTTTATTTTCTTTTAAATAACCAGGCACAAAACTTCCTTGTATGTGAGTCTTTGAGCATATGTGTATTAATGTTTGATAGATACTGATAAAAAGTACTTTCTTAAGTGATTTAAATTTCAAATTCCTCCCAATTGGTCATGGCAAAACACATTCTCCTCTCAATACTTACATATTGAGCTTGTGCCTAACTAGAAGCTTCACTCTTATGGACTAGCATTCATGATGTTGAAAGGTACTTTGTATACTACTAGAAGAGAAAGATAATCATCAACCCCTAAAAACAAACCCCTGGTAAAATAACTCCTAATAACATTCTACTATACCCACAGATCAGTGCTTTCTCAGCCACCATCAGAGAAGCTTTTTCTTGCAGTATATAGAAACTAGCATATAGACCCAGAACTGTATAGTATGCAGAGAGTGAAAGACTTTGGAACAATTCAGTCCTAAATGAGAGATCTTCAAGAAAGCCTACACCTTAGGGGTTTGGGGGCCAAGCAGTAGAGGAGGTAGAAGCATTGTAGGAGTCAGATGGAGATGATGACTCCAAGGAAACAGTATCCTCCAGATATAAGAGGACTGATGCATATATGACCTTACAGAGACTGTGGCAGTGTGCACAAGGCCTGCACAGGTTCAAGTCACACAGGGTCCTAGTGCTGAGTGAGGAACTGGACAAATACTCTGCTCCATAATCAAGAAGCTATCTACAGTTGACACCTGTTCAAAAATGAAAAATTACTTCATCTGATGGATTTTTACCGAAGAAACAAACCATGCTTAAGGTAAGGCCCCATGCCCAATAGCAGATGGCCAACACAAACAAATCCAGTGATTTTTTTTGTAGACATGTTAATCTCAAATTGTGGTGTTTGAATGCTTTTTCTTTTTTGTCTCATTTGTCTTTTGTTTGTGTATTTTAGTTTTCATGTTTTAAGTGTGTGTCTTATTTTTTGCTTATTTGCATTTTTATTTTAATTTTTATAAAAGAAAACAAGCTATCTTTTTCATTTTACATACCCATCCCAGTTCCCACTCCCTCTCCTCCTTCCATTCCTTCCACCTTCCCTGCAACCTACCCCTTCATATACTCCTTGGCAAGGGTAAGGCACATTGCTCTAAGGAAGGACCAAGGCCCACTCAACTTTTTCTAGGCCGAGCAATGTATTCATCCGAAGAGAATGGGTTCCAAAAAGCCAGTACAAGCAACAGGGACAAATCCTTGTGCCACTGTCAATGATCCTGCAGTCTGATCCAGTTATACAACTGTCACCCACATTCAGAGGGTCTAGCTTGGTCATATGCTGGATTCTTCCCTATCCAGCCAGAGTTGGTGAGCTCCCATTGGCTCAGGTCAGCTGTTTCAGTGGGTGTCCCCATCATGGTCTTGACCTCTTTGCTTATGTTCTCATTCATGCCTCACTCTTCCACTGGACTTTGGGAGCTCAACCCTATTTTCTTTTTTTAAATTAAAGGACATGGAGTTAGTTGGTGGGAGTCTAGGGAGAATCTGTGAGGTGTTTGGGGAGAGGAAAGTATGATCAGAGCATATTATGTGGAAAATATTTTCTCAATTACAAACATAAGTAAAAATGAGAACAAGAAAAAAGTAAGTATATATATGCTCTAACGAATCTGTTAAGTTTGAAAACTTGGAGGAACACAGATTGGCATATTTTAAAAGGCATTCATATTCTAACTTTTTCCTCTTAAATTCTTTTCTAGTTCATTTATAAATTTTTCTTAATAATGTAGGGTCTTGCTGAAACCTTGGAGGGAACTCTGAAGCACAGCTTGCTACAATACTGAGGGGCCAAAAGGTATAGTCATGTGGCAGGACATCCTACTCTCTGAGACATCCACAGTGGGAAAAAATCTTGGGCTCCTTCCCCAACTGCCTCAACTTCTCCAGCCAGCCAACAGGAGAGTTTCCCTCAGATAGAGTGCCCTAATACCCATCCCCCCATCTATCAGACCCTACAAGCTACTAGCCCCATTTCACCCCCAAACTCATCTATCCTACAACCTTGGTGGAACTCTGAAGCACAGCTTTCTACAATACTAAGGGGACTAAGAATTTGCTACATTACTGGGAGACCAAGAGCTTGCTATAACACTGAGAGGACCAAAAGAGAGGACAAAGAGAGTGAACCAGGAGAGAAGACCAAGAGAGCAAGCTTAGAGAGACCTCAGTGGCTCCCTGAGACACAGACATTGACAATACAGGGCAGACCAAGAACAATTCCCAAGACACAGACAGCCACTGCAAAGATTGGACCAAGATGCAAAGACATTGCCAACCTTATTTGATGGAAGAGATGGGTAGGCGCTAATGCAAGAATTGTTCCAACAACCTAAAAAGCAACATGGTAACACCAGAACCCAGTGGTCACACAACAGGAAAACTTGACCATCCTAACCCAGAAGAAAATGACTTTAAAGGTAACTTTATGAAGATGATGGAGACCTTTAAAGAGGAAATAAAAAATCCCCTTAAAGAAATGAAAGAAAGATCCTTTTGTCACC
>NC_022016.1:27155186-27156620 GCF_000317375.1 Microtus ochrogaster
ATCTCCCCTGGTTGTAGGGAACAAGGGCTTAGATATATACCATACTTAATTCATTTCTATTTCTTTGTTAAGCTTTCTATAAAACAGCTGTTATTCATCACTTGCTCCTACTGCCTCCTCTGAGAAAGATGCTTATCTCACATTATTATCTTAATTCTTAGTGTTGTGCATAAGTTAAGTTGCAAAAACACTTGATCAAATCCCCATGGTCCCTATGCCTACCCATTGTGCCCTATCTTTTCTGTGGAGCTGTGAATGACAGCAGAATAAAAACTCTACCAAGAAAGAGAATTACAGACTACTCTCACTCATGAACATGGATGCAAAAATACTCAATAAAATACTTGTGAAGGAATCCAAGAACACATCAAAAAATCATTCACTATGATCACATTGGCTTCATCCCAGAGATGTAGGCCTGGTTAAACATATGGAAATTTATCAGTGTAGTCCATCATATAAATAAACTGAAAGAAAAAAATGATCATTTCATTAGATGCTGAAAAAGAATTTAACAAAATTCAATACCCCTTCATGGTAAAGATTTTGGAGAGATCAACAATACAAGGAACATATCTAATCAAAATTAAAGAAATATACAGCAAGCTGACAACCATCATCAAATTAAATGGAGAGAAACTCAAAGTGATTCCACTAAAATCAGGAACAAGACAAGACTGTTCACTTTCTCCATATCTCTCCAACATAGTTTTTGAAGTTCTGGCTATAGAAATAAAACAACAAAAGGAGTTCAAGGGGAATCAAATTGGAAAGGTAGAAGTCAAACTTTTGTTAATTGCAGATGACATGATAGTATATACAAGTGACCCCAAAGACTCTACTAGGGAACTCCTACAGCTGTACATACCTTCAGTGATATGTCAGAATAAAAGATCAACTAAAAAAATACTAGCTCTTCTATATACAAATGATAATGAAGGTGAGAAAGAAATCACAGAAACATCATCTTTTACAATAGTTGCAAATAACATAAAATATCTTGGAGGTAACACTAACCAAAGAAGTGAAAGACCTCTCGAACAGAGCTTTAAATCTTTGAAAAAAGAAATTTAAGAAGATACCATGTTGACTGAGATTTCTGTCCCGCCCATCCCTACAGCTGTTCAGTCTCAAAGAATTACACAGAGGTCTACATTAATTATAAACTGATTGGCCTTATTAGCCCAGGCTTTTTATTAACTCTTTCTTACATCTTATATTAGCCCATTATTCTTGTCTGTGTTAGCCATGTGGCTTGGTACCTTTTTTGGTGAGGCAGTCATATCTTGCTTGCTCTGTGTCTGGCTTCCTACATGTCTGGCTGATGACTGCAGGCTGAAACTTCCCTCTTTTCAGAATTCTCATTGCTCTGCCTCTTTTTCCTGCCTGGCTACTGGCCAATCAGCATTTATTTTAAATAACAGGGTATTTAAA
>NC_022016.1:27157360-27159031 GCF_000317375.1 Microtus ochrogaster
AAGACAAAATACAGCCTACTGAATGGGAAAAGATCTTTACCAGCCCCATATCAGACAAAGAACTCATCTTTAAAATATATAAAGAACTCAAAAAATTAGACATCAAAATTCTAAATAACCCAATTAAAAGATGGAGTACTGAACTAAACAGAGAATTCTCAACAGAAGAATCTCAAATGGCCAAAAGACACTTAAGGAAATGTTCAACATCCTTAGCCATCAGAGAAATGCAAATCAAAGCAGCTCTGTGATACCTAATTTTACACCACTCAGACTGGCTTAGATCAAAAATACTAATTATAGCTTATGCTGGAGAGGATGTGGAGTAAGGGGAACACTCATCCATTGGTGGTGGGAATGCAAACTTGGGCAACCACTTTGGAAATCAGTATGGCAGTTTCTCAGAAAATTGGGAATCAACTTCCTCAAGACACAGCAGTACCACTCTTGTGTATATACCCAAAAGATGCTTGATCATACTCAAAGACATGTTCAACTATGTTCATAGCAGCATTATTAGTAATAGCCAGAACATGGAAACAACCTAGATGCTCCTCAACCAAAGAGTGGATAAAGAAAATGTGGCATATTTACACATTAGATTACTAGTCAGTGGTAAAAACAATGACAACTTGAATTTTGCATGCAAATGAATGGAACTAGAAAACAGCATCCTGAGTGAGGTAACCAAGACCCCCAAATATGAATATGGTATGTACTCACTCATAAGTGAATACTACCCATAAAAAAGGATATTGAGCCTATAACTCATGATCTTAGAGACGTCATATAACAAGGCGAACCCCAAGAAAAACACACACACATATCTATATCTATCTATCTATCTATCTATCTATCTATCTATCTATCTATCTATCTATCTATCTATCTATCTGGAAAGTGGAAATAGACAAGATCACCTGACAAAATAGGAAATATAGGCATGGGGGAGAAGGGAGAGTAAAAGGGTAAAAAGAGGGGAAAAGGAGAGAGAAGAGGAGATTTCGAGGGAATAGGATAGTTGAGATGGAGGAAGGACAGAGATGAGAGCAAGGAAAGAGACATCTTGATTGAATGAGCCATTATGGGGTTAGCAAGAAACCTGGCACTAGAGAATTTCTCAGAAATCCACAAGGATGATCCCAGTTAAGACTCTAAGCAATAGATGAGAGGGTGCCTGAACTGGCCTTACCCTGTAGTCAGACTAATGAATATCTTAAATACCACCATAGAACCTTCATTCAGCAACTGATGGAAACAGAGGCTAAGACCCACATCAGAGCACTGGACTGAGCTCCCAAAGTTCAGTTGAAGAGTGGGAAGAATGAGACTATGAGCAAAGAGGTCAAGACCATGATGGGTAAACCCACTGAAAGAGTCTACCTCTGCTAATGGGGTCTCACCTACATCAGCAGGACTGGGAAGGAAAAAGCATAGGACCAACCTAGTCCCTCTGAATGTGGTTGACAGTTGCATGGCTGGGGCAGTCTCAGGGGCCACTGGCAGTTGCACCAGGATTTATCCCTACTGCATGTATTGGCTTTGTGGGAAGCTATTCTCTTTGGATGGATGCCTTGCAGAGACAGACAGATCTCTGTGAGTTCAAGGTGTGGTAGCACATGCCTTTAATCCCAATGGCTGGGAGGCAGAGACAGACAGATCTCTGTGAGT
>NC_022016.1:27160281-27161816 GCF_000317375.1 Microtus ochrogaster
AGGAAGTATAGGCAGGTCAACCAGACAGTAAGTAGAGGTGGGGCCATGAGAACAGGAATATTCTGGGAAGAAGGAAGCTCTTTTCCCAGTCCTGCTCAGACCACAGAAGAAACAGGATGTGACCTAAAAAAGGTACTGTAAAAAAGGTACTGAGCATGTGGCTAACATAGATAAGAATAATGGGTTATTATAAACTACAAGAGGTAATAAGAAGCCTGAGCTAATGGCACAATCAGTTTATAACCTAATGCAGACTCTCTGTGTTTGTTTTTTGTTTTGTTTTTTGTTTTTTGTTTTTTTTTGGGGGGGATTTACCAGCTGTAGGAACTGGGCAGGATGAATACCCCAACTACCAGGCCCTCATGTTACACATGATACCCACTGGAACAATAACTCAACAAAATGCAACTCATTCTGGCCACTGGAAAATCTGATTGACCACCCCACAATGTCAGTTTTCACTGCATGTCCATCATTATTGAGTCTGCATTAGGATTACCCACACAGACTCGAGGATATTTACAAAAATAACTGCAGGCAAAACACCCTGAGAAGTTGGGTAAAGAAGACACTCTGAGTTCTAAGAGCCTTGGTAAAGAGCTTATGTAAGAACTCTAGGTTTGAGGCTCCATCCTAGAAGGGCATGGCAGGCCAAAGATTCTTCTCTTAAGCCCTGCCCACTTCTGGGCAAGCTTTATAAAAGGAGACTAGAGAACCCTGGTGAGTTTGGATTTTGCATTGCACCTTCATCAACCACCCTGAAGGTCTGAAGTCAATCTCCAGCTGACATTTTCACTCTTGTTATGGCAACCAACAAGCAACTTCATTGTCAAAATGTCCTACTGTTGCAAAACCACTAAGGAAACTGATGAGTTCTTCAAGAACTTCTTTGAAGTCTGTAAGAAACTAGACCAAACCCCACATGATTTTCAGCAAGGAACCTGTATTCCTCAGACTGCTGATGATACCATATCCCATAAGAACCAGATGGTAATTCCCGATGGGTATCAGGCTTTTCATGAAAAAAACAGAAGAAAGACTGATGACCAGATAAGCCACTATGGTCAGATGACATCCTAAAGTCCAATGACAATCCAGGGTGGTGACCAGAGCCACAGAAGGTATCAGATATCAGTCTACAGAGGTGTATCACCAGAATTTTTGGGTGTATCACCAGATGATAAGTCCAGTGGGTAGCTAGCCTCTTTGTGACAGTCATATGTAAACTCCTGGAGTGGACATAATGCAACAAAGGAGCATGTTGACAAAATTCAGTGAGGAATACAACCTCTTCCAGTGTCCAAAAACCACTCCCAGTAGGGAAGACCATTATTTGGGTCAGATGAAGACCACCTCAGAAGATGAGCATGGCTACTCAGGTCAGAAACCATCACCCACTGTGGAAGGAAGCCACACTCTTAGGATGACTTCATTTGATAGGGTACCTGGCAAGGTGTGAATGGGTGTTGGGGGATCTCCACTGCCTTTAATGTAGTTTGATTATCTCATAAAAATATCCTATTCTACTGGGCATT
>NC_022016.1:27161916-27163571 GCF_000317375.1 Microtus ochrogaster
GTCTCTCTTTTTCTGATCAAATGAGTCTTGAATTTGCTAAACTATTTGACAAGGATTAAAGCCGTGACTTTGATGTTTGGATCCAACCCATTCCTTAGCGTTCTGAGAGCCTAGCTTCATTACAGAGGTATGGCTGGAGCCATGCTTATTGTCACAACTCTATGGAGGTTCAATGTCCCTGACACCACCAAGAAGTATGCTGTTGGCAATTCATAAGCACCATATTAGTGTTTGGTGGTAGGGCCTCTTAAAAGAGCTGCAAGGTTTCACAGTGAAAGCTGATTCAAGAATCCTCTCTTGAATGAGCTGGGCTCATCTCTAGCAAAGAAGCAAACCCATGAAATGGCTGCTACCAAGAAGCCATGCTTAACGCTCTTATTTCGTGTCTGGAATTCCTTCCCAAGCTCTCTCAGGTTTTCTGTGGATGCAGTTGTACACACTTTTGGAACCATGTGTTGATTGAATTTGCATGCAGCCTCACCTAATGAGGGAGCAATTTCTATAAAAATCAGATCAACCAACAAAGTCAAATTCTATCATCAATAAGTGACCCAACTGAATTTTGAGAATTTTATACCAGAAATAATTCTGATTATTTACAGCTGTCAAGGAAATGGAGTGTGAATGACCTTGTACTGACTAGATTTAGATATCTTATCCTGGGTGTGTGTCTACTCAGGGACTCAGTTACTGGAAGAAAAACCCTTTGAATTCTTACTTGAATCTGTAATTATTCATTGGATCCATGGCCCAAAGTTGTTTGCTTTTCCAGCTCCAGCTGATTCATCAAGAAAGGATATATACTTCCAAGAGAAGGTAGAAACCAGATTTTGGGTGTATATAGATTCAAGGAATTTTCCAAAAGGAGCTGCAGGCAAAATACCCTGAGAAGTTGGGTAAAGAACAGCACACTCCGAGTTCTAAGCACCAAGGTAAAGGGTTTATGCAAGAATTCTAGGTGTGGAGCTCCACCCTAGAATGGGTGTGGTATGCCAAACCCTTGTGCCTGAAGCCCTGCCCACTTCTGGGCAAGCATTATAAAAGGACAGCAGACAGCTGTGGAGATGAGTTCCTTCCTCCCACACTCTTAGGATGAAGACCACCTCAGAAGATGAGCATGACTACTCAGGTCAGAAGCCATCACCCACTGTGGAAGGAAGCCACACTCTTAGGATGACTTCATTTGATAACCAGGCCTCACCTGTGGATGGTTCTCCATACTCTGCCAGTTCTTTTGGGGCCAAATGTCAAATATGGGAGAGCTTTTTAGATTTTCCCTTCAGGCCAGGGACATCTTCCACAAGAGAAGTCACACCTGGGCACTCAGAGTCATATGACTCAGAAGAATTCTCCCACTGTGAAGTTCTTCTGTAGCTACCAGGATTGTGGAAAATCTTACACAAAGTCTTTTCACCTCAAAGACCATATGAAGAAACACACTGGGGAGAAGGCCTATGTGTGCAGTGAGCCTGGATGCCAGTGGAAATTTTACCGCTCTGAGGATCTCCAAAGACACAAAAGAAAGCATGGTGGACAGCGTCTTCACTCTTGTGCCAGGTGCGACAAGAATTTTTCCAGGCTGAATTATCTCAAGCAGCACCAGAGGGTGTGTCCTGGAGCCTCATCAAATCCTGGAACCTGTCTGTCCACAAACA
>NC_022016.1:27164751-27166706 GCF_000317375.1 Microtus ochrogaster
AAGAAACTGTTCTTGCCTGGACTATTGCATAAACTGGACACAGAGAACCCACAGAGAGAGGACTACTGAACTTGCCTAAAGGTGAGATGATCTCTCTGGGTTCCTGATTCATGAAAGAGTCTGCAAGACATTCTTCAGGACAAGTTGGTGCCCATCCTCTCTATGACGGCCTGATTCAAACTCCTCAATGTTACACAATTTATCAAGAGAGCATGAAGATAAAATGCAGTGAAGAAGACAACCTATTCCAGTGTCCAGAAGCAACTCCCAAGTTGTGAAGGCAATTACTTGGGTCAGGTGAAGACCACCTCAATAGATGAGAATGTCTGCTCAAGTCAGAAGCCATCACCCACTGTTGAAGGAAGCCACAGTCTTCATTTGTCTTTATTTAGTAACCAAACACGGTATGCGGATCAATCTACATATCCTTCCTAATCCTTTGTGACCCAAAGTCAACCCCTGGAGAGCTTTTCAGTTTCATATTCAGTCCAAAGACAACTTCCACAAGAGAAGTCAGACCTAGAGACCCAGAGACATGTGACTCAAAAGTCTTCCACTTTGAGGTTCTTTTGTACCTACCAGGATTGTGGGAAATCTTACACAAAGTCTTCCCACCTCAAAGATCATATGAAGAAACATACTGGGGAGAAGGCGTATGTGTGCAATAAGCCTGGATGCAGTTGGAAATTTTACCGCTCCGAGGATCTCCAAAGACGCAAAAGAAAGCACAGTGGGGATTATCTTCACTCTTGTGCCACGTGCAATAAGAATTTTTCCCGATTATATTACCTCAAGCAGCATCAGAAGGTGTGTACTTGAGACTTATTGAGCCTGATTGTCCACAAGCAATATCTTACCTAATAAAATTGTATTGTTTCCTACCCAAAGCAATATCAACAACTGTTTGCTAATGTTGCTTGTAGATGATAAGAAAATAAGCATTGATAATATGATACTCTATCAAATATTTTAAGAATAATTATTTTGTATAGGTAGGAGGATCTTCTTAGTTTTACTTTCTTTCTTTCTTTTCTTGTTAGAGACAGTATCTAGTTATGCAACTCTGGCAGTTCTGAATCTCAGAACTGGAATTAAAGGGTTTTACTGATAGTATAAATGTATTTCTCTAACTAAATTTGGTTTCCTGTTACTAATTTGGGAAATGATGCTAGAAAAATTATGTTAAGAGATCATTAAAAGTATAATTCCACAATGAAACAGGTTAAATATTTCTCCAAACATCTTTCATTGCCTTTCGATAATCTAAGATTTTTTTAGTTACATTACCAGCTCATGTTCCATGACAAGTTGCAGAAGTGAGGATCATAATTGAGATGAGTGTTATCTGTATCATTTAGGAATGTGGTTGAGCAGATATTTGTGTTTTCTTACCTCCATTTCTCTAAATGATGTCAATTAAGATTCTGTCATAGGAATGATACTGTATCACATAGGGAAAAACAAGTGAAGATGCAGGCAAAAATCTACCAACTCATCTGAAATTAATAGTGAATACCCAGAACTTAGTATTCCCTGCAAATGCCACTCTCCAGGGCATTGCACAGGAATTAGTGAATCCTTGTACTGATATGTACTGCTACAGAAGTAAAGAAAATATTGATTTTTGATAATGATTAGCATTTAAATAGTATCTCGGTGTCATTTATTTGTTGCTGAGTTAAGAATATAATTATAACTCTTACCCTTTAAGATAGTGCATACTTACAATATTCCTCTGTACTAAAAAGTTAAGAGTTTAGAGAATAGACGTGAAGGGCTTTTTGTTGTTTGTTTTTTATTTTTCCTGACTTCTTTAGCAGAAATGGGTGGGGATTAGGACATACTGGTTTGGGAAACCTAACTTCACCCTTCAGGTAAAATATTTCTTTCTATGGATTAGCATTCACCTTCTCTAATAAGTGTCTTTACCAGGCAAGAACCCCATTTATTGCACC
>NC_022016.1:27168140-27170640 GCF_000317375.1 Microtus ochrogaster
CTCCACAACCTCTCCAGCAGAGGCTATCATTGGTGTTTTTTTGTTTTTCCTTATGTGATACAGTACCATTTCTAACTTATTTCGTGCTCTATGCCTATTAAATTGCAAAGTGAACTTTTGTTTCACTTACAGATTTAAGGTAATATCTATTATAAATCAAAATATCTGATCAATCAAAAAGATAAGGATCAAGGAACATTTCTGCTATAGTGAAACATATGCTCAAAATTATAAGCCTGAATCTGAAAATATAAAAAGTTTATTATGTTGCCAATGAATACAGATATATTTCACTTTAACTAAATTTTGAAGGAAGTTTCATTTATGTATTAAGTGTCCAAAATGCCTAAAATGAGTATTAGATAGGGATTTATACTTCATTTAAAAAATCTTTTCTAGGATGATATGGATGTGTATATATGTATATTTATATTTTTCAGTATAGATGTATTTATACCATAGATTTGAATGTGTGGACATCAGAAAACATCTAAAGGTTATACATTTGAATTTACTGTTTGTACGTCACTTTCATCATTTTCCAGTTACTTATATTTTATTTAATCTTATGTGTATTAAAATATGTACAATTTGAAAGAAATACAAAGAAAAATATTTTTAATCATCTTCGTGTGGTGCTGTTATCTCAACATGTTAAGAGAAATTTTCAAAAATGTCCATTAAATAAAACCTGTTTTATTTCATTGCCAAAAAAAAAAAAAGATTCTGTCATAGGGAATTGGGATATATGGGAATGGGGAGGGTATGGGAGTAGAGGAGACAGAGAAAACTGGTTGGTATGTAAAATAAAGGAAAAATGTGACTTAAATAAAAATAAAAGAAAATATATAACCTTGAGAAGATGGTCAAATATTGTCAAAAATATTTAGCCTTTCTCTTCATAAGGAGCCATGAAAGGGCTGGGGATGTAGCCTGCTCAGAGTATTGGCTTTGCAGGTGTGAGCCCCTGAGTTCTATGCCTGGCAGGGGAGGAGGAATGGGGCAAGGGTGGAATAAAGAGAACTGAAGAGATGGAAAGAAGAGAGGAGTAAGGTGTCTGATGCTGTGAGGTACACATTAAAAGAAGAGCTGTGCCACAATGAAACACTCTGTGAGACACATGAAAAATAAACTGATTTCTGTTCAAGAGATTCAATTACAGGTTATATTTAAATGTCACTCAATGGACTTGGCCATCTCATCTAAGAATATAATGCCTTTGTGATAGTAAGAGGGATAGTTCTACTATGTTTAGGCATAACTCTGAAATGCAAATTGTTTCATTTGCAAGGTAAACATGGAATGAGTCGATAGGTTTTGTGTCATGTTTACAAGTGGTATTATACTCGGTAACTTTAGTTACCAACCTGACCACATCTGGGTTCATTTAAAACCACAAGTGATAGGACACACCTGTGAAACATTTTTGCTTAATTAAATCATTAGACGTGGGAGATTCTATTTCTCATTTGGACCTGTTAAGTGGTCCAACCATCGAAACACCTCATTTATTTATTTATGAGTATCTTTTTGTGTTCATGTAGGTGGGCACCAAAGACATTGAAGGTAGAGTAATGATATGAGCCTACACCCAATCCCAGCTACTTGGACTACTTATCTCCTAATGGTGAGAGCTTCAGAACTCCATGGAAAGAGGGAAAGGGCTTCACAGTGTCATGCCACCAAAGACTGCCACAGTGTCAGGACACCAGGTGAAATGTTTGGAGAGGTTTTATTAGAACATTTAGAAAGGAATAGCCAATTAGGTGTTTTGTCAATAATGAACTTTTAAATAATGGCCCTTGTGGTGATGATGGACACAGACCTGGGCACCTGGAATAGACTTGGAGCTATCCCTCTGGAGACCGAGGTCACATGTGTAAATTAAAGAGAGGCATTCCCTGGTTGAGTCTAACAATCTTGGTGTAGTGGCTGACTTCAGAAAGTTGCCAGATTTTACTTAAAATACAGGTGGAAAATAGTGGAAGATCAGGTTACTGAGGCAGAACTATTGGCAGCCACTTTGATCCTGAGAGAGAGTGCTTCAAAATCATCTGCAAATTCCATTCATGTTCAGAGCAACAAAAAGTGGCCTTAGGCATAAGGGAGATGGAGGGAAGTTCAGGAGTCCATGGAGATCATAAGAATTCCCATGTCAAAATAAAACAAATGAAGAGCAAAACTAAAAAGAAAACAAAAATTAAATAAAACCCAAAGAAAAAACAACACCATTACCAGTCTAGTGCTCTTCCTACTATATGCCTAGGCTGAGGCAGCAGAAATCAGAATATGCCTGCAGACTGGCCTAAAGAGAGAGAAATTTCTATAAAAGTCATATCAACTAACAAAGACAAATTCTATTATTAATGCCAAGTGACCCAACTGAATTCTGAGAATTTCACACCAGAAGTAATTATTAATTACAGCTGTCATGGAAATGAATCTGCATGACCTTGTACTGATTAGACTTACATAGCACCTTCTGTGTGTGTCTACTCGG
>NC_022016.1:27171808-27180930 GCF_000317375.1 Microtus ochrogaster
TATATATATATATATGCTTATGTAAGAACTCTAGGTTGGGGCTCCACCATGAAAGAGAGTGGCAGGCCAAAGATTCTTCTCTTAAGCCCTGCCCACTTCTGCGCAAAGTTATAAAAGGAGACTAGAGAGCCCTGGAGCTGAGTTTGGTTTTGCTTTGTGCCTTCATTAATGACCCTGAAGTCCTAATCTCCAGCTGACATTTTCACTCTGGTTAGGGCAACGGCCAAGCAGCTGTCTGTGTCTTATGTTTAATTACCCATAAGGACCTTAAGCTATCAAGACAGAAAAGCTACTTCTTTCTTTCTCTGAGTCTGGATGACGACTGCAGACTGAATCTTTCCTTTTCCCAGAATTCTTCTGTTCTCATTGTCCTGCCTCTACTTCCTGCCCTGTTGACCTGCCTATACTTCTTGCCTAGCTACTGGTCAATCAGCATTTTATTAAACAAGTACAAGAAACAAATTTTTACAGAGTAAAACCATTGTCCCATAGCACACCCCACCTTTTTTTTTTTAAAAGAATTCTGAATCTAATATCCATTGTTTAGCCTTTGTCCAGACCGTTATTCATAATATCTTATAATCAGCATTCTAAACAAAGATAAATATACATAATCCATTTTTGGGGAATGTGGGCATAGTTTTCTAGGCTACTTTCTGCTGATTGTGGGTGCTGATAATCTTATGGGGACCTAAAGAAAATTTAAGAATATGGTCAAATCCTGACTGGAAAATTCTGTGAGGCTTAATCATCTCAGCCATCAGTCTCAAGGCTGTTCTGGTTGTAGAACTCAGACATCTGTGTCATCCACTTTTATTGGAGATTCTTCAGGGGGTCTTCCTTGATCAAACCTGATTTTTCTTAGCCCTGAATGAATCCACAGCCTCTCATTTCCTGTGAAAACAAAAGCAAAGCCTTTTCTCTAAACTAACATACCTTTTGAGTTAAATTTTGAAGTCAAAGTATTTTCAAAATATATATGTTGGATTAATTCAGCAGCATTTGTAATTAAATGTCTTTTAGCAGCTATTAATCCTTCCTCAGCAGTCATACAATTCAAAGATAACACAATAATATACAGTATCCAGACTCTCTGTGTATTTTCCATCTTTACATTGCTTTATTTTAAACTCTATTTCTTTTTAATATTTGGCTTTTTGAGACAGGGTTTCTCTGTGTGTCTTTGGCTGTCCTGATGCTCACTCCTTAGACCAGGTTGTCCTTGAACTCACAGAGATCCACAAGCATCTGGCTCCCAAGTGTTGGGATTAAAGGTGTGTGCCACCACACCCAACTACTCTCTTTCTTTTTTATTTTAAGGACTTTTTCCTTTTTCTTTTCTCTCATAAGCTTACATATGTTTTAAAAGACACTGTAAGTTTAGAGGTTTTTTTTTTTAAATCTGTATCTATCTTTACTGTAAAACTCTCATTTTCTGACCACCTGAGTCTTTAATTTGCTAAGCAATATGGCTAGGATTAAAACTGTGCCTTTGATGGCTGGATCCAACCCATTCCTTAGCTTTCTGAGAGTTCAGCCTCATAACAGAGGTATTTGCTGGAGCCATGTTTATTGCCACAACTCTATAGAGTTTCAAGGTCCCCACCACCACCAAAAAGCATGCTTTCAGCTATTCATCAACACCATTTAAGTGGTGACAGGTCCTCTTAAAAGAGCTGCAAGGTTTCTGCAGCTAAAGCTGAGTCAGGAAGCCTCTCTTAAGTGAGACACACTTACCTCTAGCAAGCAGAGCTCACCTGAGAAAATACTGCTACCAAGTAGCCATGTTTAACTCTATTCTTTTGTGTCTAGAATTACTTCCCAATGTCTCTCGCATTTTATGAGAATGCAATTGCTCCACATAGGGTGCCATTTGTTGACAGAGGTTTCTGTCCCATCTGGTCCTGCAGCCGTTCAATCCCAAAGAAATACACAGTGGTCTACATTAATTATAAACTGGTTGGCCCAGTAACTCAGATTTTTTATTAACTCTTTTTTACATCTTAAATTAGTTCATAATTCTTGTCTGTGTTAGGCATGTGGCTTGGTACCTTTATCAGTGAGGCATTATCATCTTGCTTCCTCTGTATCTGTGTGATGACTGCAGACTGAATCTTTACTCTTAAAATTTTCCTGTTCTCATTTCCCTGCCTATACTTCCTGCCTGGCTACAGGCCAATCAGCATTTTATTAAAACAATACTATATAAATGACAGGGTACAAGAAAAGTGTTCAAGTATTTCTGAGAGCAAGTAAATAAGTAAATGTGAAAGCCCTTGTGAGCTTCAGTCTTTGTGTTTGCAAAGCAAGCCTGATGATGTATTTTTCATGAGGATTGGTTTGGCACATAAATGAAATGCAAGTGTATCTTAAGCTCTAGTCATAAGATATAATGATCAAATTACCTTCCCTTTCTACAATTTATTTGTTTCTTTCTTTCTTGTTTTTGAGACAGTTTTACCTATGCAGCCAAGACTGTCTCAGCTTCTAAGTAAGTGCTGGGTTTACAACCACACCAGGATTTCTTTCTTTAATCTTAATAAAATCTAAGTCTCATTAAAACCTCACCCAAGAGTTGTAGCGTCTTGGTATAAAGTATATATTTTGAGAACATTTACCGTGCTTGAAAATTTTCAGATAAAATCTGCTTTGAGAAACACTGCAAGTAGGATTATAGAGAACTGAGAATTACTAAGTATTATGGATGAATTTGGGTCCATGACTGTAATCTAATAGTATCAAGGAAGCATCATGAGCAAAATGAAATTGCTGTATTCCCAGGAAGACCTAGCTTGCACTGTCAAGCTTCTTTCCTGTTGTGTAACTACTGGGGGAGCAATATATTACCTCAAATGACATCTTAGCAAAGGGAGGTCTCAGAGCAGCAGTTATAGCGTCTCCATAGAAGAGGCGGACATCAGTCACCCCAGTGTGGTAACATCATGATGAAAACTCTTAATGGCTGATGGTTCTAATGAAAATGTAATTTTGAAGGTGGTAATCTCCCCTATTTACAGTTATCATCAACCTTGCATAAGTACTTCAAGCGAAAAATTTAAAACTACTTGGAATGTTTGGCTTATTTATAAGTTTCAAAAACGGAAAACCTCAGTGTCAAAAGTGGAGATTGTGGCAAGCATTAATCTGGCCAGTATCAAAGATAAATGGAGAAGGTGACAGGTAACCCTTGAGTATCAGTGTGGCAAATCAGAGTGAGGAATAGCTCAGTGGCACAAGTGTTAGGCTCTAGGGCTAGCATTTCCCCTCTGCTCTACAATGTTCCTTTTGCTTTGCACATGAAGGTCATCTGCTCTCATGCCCAATAGTCCACGTTCTTCTCAGGCAGAATTGGCATCCAAATGGAAACATAAATAAATACCACAGAAAGAAGTACTGTGGACTTCTTAGGGTGTCTGGAATGAAGTTGAAATTTCAACATTTCAAGGACAACCTGAAGGTAAACCATGACTCACTGGAGCAGGCATTCCAGCCAGCCCTGATGTCATGTTTTATATGAAGGACTTTTTATTTACAAAGAGCTTTTTTTTTTTTAAACCAAACTCAGCTACGCCAGGACATTTATTTCATCTCCCATAGACTAATGATGTGCAAATCGGATTGAATGGGACTGCGAAGTCATTTGTAACATAGAACAAGTGTTTGCAGCAGCTGAGCTGAGAGCGGCTGAAAAGACTGTTCTTTTGAAATTACAAGGGAGGGCTCTCAGCAGCTGGCCATGAAGTCCGCTAAGCTGATGCGTTCCAGGATGCTACTTTTCAGGGCGACTGTGGACCAACTGTATTTGCTAACCACACATTAAAAGTTATGAAATATTTACTTTTGTCTTCTTTGGCTGGTACAAGGTAGAGATCACATCTGCAACCAAATATGCTCGTGAGCCCTCCGTAGTTTAGACCTTCTGTGGAATCTTTGCCTGTGCAAACAAACTCCGATTTATCCCTTCTATCACGGAGAGGAGATTACCATTCCTTATCAGTGAGCTACATGAGTGCTGAACTGTATGCAGACAGTAGCGTCAGAGTTATTTTGAGCCTTATGCTTTCGTTAGACTAATGTTGTGAGGGCCATCTGTCTGCCTCTTGGAGACCACAGTCTTGCCTGCTTCTGTTGAAACAGTTCTTTTTCCCTGGAAAACAACATGTTAGTTTTCTAGGAGAAACTGCTGATATCAGCTTTTAAATTGTGTTGGGGAAGTCAGTCTGTTGAAACCCATTCCATGTCCCTTGAATGTGGCGCTGGAAAGATATGGAACTTTCCCAGACTCTTATCTGATTCGTACATTTTGAATTTACACTGTTCTTTCAGAAATATTGAACTTATTGGCTTTTCATATTTTCAGTTTTGCTTTGAACTCTGTGACTGAAGCCATGCTAGGCAGTATTACACTGGAATAGAATCACATTGGCATAAGTTTATTGAAAGGCAAGGAAATATAACTGTGAAGTAGAGATTATTTTAAGTGAGATGCAATTTTACTATATGTGTAAAATTAAAGCAGGCATAGTGATGCTAATCATATTTGTACACACACACACACCACAAATAAGTAAGAGCAATCTGAATTTTCCAAAATATAATTGACTTCTTGCAAAAGCTGTGGCAGAGTAGAAATTTAGCCCATAATTTTCTGAAAATTGAGATAATAAGGACAGATTGCAGTACTCTGGCACTCATTGCTGATCCAGGAAACATGGTTTACTGAGTAGGGTCAACCTTTTTCTGAGACCATACCAAAGGTACAAGTTACTGCATCTTCTTAAGTACTTTCTAGTACAAATGGGTTGGTTCTTTGTTTTCTTTTGTTGAGCCCTGATGCACGGTCAAACATTTCATTAAGTATTAAGGTTTGTAAGTTATACGATAAAATCCTTATCTTCAAAGAATTAATAATAAGTTCATGCATATGATTCTATAAAGGCAATTATACTTTTATTATTTTATTAAAATTAGTAATAAGATTTATTCAAATGATTTCTTTTTCAACCTAAACCTGAGGACATGCTATTGTATCTTAAGTTGTGTGTATAGTCTTAGATAGTTGAGGCTTTAGTGTCAGGATCATGTTTTTAATCTGAAGCAGTGAGAACCAAAAGTGACAATAACTCTAAAGTCACTACATGGTCTTTTTCAAATAGCAGAACCATGAAAGGGACATTTGGTAAGTTTTCCAGCCATAAGATAGTCAGGGCTTGTTATGCACTTCATATTACAGGTGGTTGGCCAAAGACTTTAGATGCTGTCTGTATATGAGGGAACTATACTTTCCTTGTGGAATTTTGTTTGATTTTTGAGACAGAATCTCACTATTTAGCCCTGACTGGCCTGAAACTTGCTATGTAGACCAGGCTGGCCTTGAACATACAACAATCCACCCGACTCTGTCTACTAGATATTGGGATTGAAGGCATGTACTGTCATGCCCAGACTTCTTGAAAATCTATTAGTCAAATTGAGATTTTTGAGGTGTGTGTGTGTGTGTGTGTGTGTGTGTGTGTGTGTGTGTGTGTTGAGCCATTAAAATAGTTACCATTTATTTTCTTGGAACTCATGGGGACTAGAATAAAGGATTAATATTTTCCCAGTAATGTTGAAATCAGAAATCTGTGCATGTAACACATGGAGGCAGATTGAGGTAGCTCAGAGCCATGTTTGTTGAGGGCCAGAAGCAATATTTGTTCTGTACCATAGCCCCATCTGTCTCTTAATGTACTTTCTGACTCACACTTCCCAACAAATGTTGTGGTATTGAAATAAAGCCGAAATTGGAAGTTATTATAGTATAGGACTTTCGCCACTGGCTGTCTAAAAGATCTCAATACTATTAGTTGCTATTGTATGAAGATGGACATAAGTCCAGTTGACAGGGAAGTTCAGATGCCTTTGGGAGATGAGCACCAACACAACAAAAGGTAATGCACTAAGGGCTGCGAGAACACAAAAGAGAAGAATTAAATTTACCTCAATGAACTGGGGAAGACTTTATGCTCTTAAATAAAATGGCATTTGAATTGTATCTATAACAATCAGAAGACACCAGTTAGGCAGAGAAAGGGAAAGCTATTAGTTCTTGTTTTAGGTACCCACTGCTCCATAATTAGATGCTCCCAGGCTTAGTCATTTTCCTCATGAACTTCTAGTCTGAATAGGACCTGGTGATGGGGGCCACTTAGTGTGGAGAAAGGAAAATGGCTTTGCTGAGCAGCTGGCCACTGGCTGGCGGAGGAGTTGGACCTACAATCTTGCTTTGAAAGTGCTCGTGTTTTTTTCACAGCATGACAAGGGAGCTGGAAGAGAGTATTCTTCAGGAGACACAATATGGAAGCCATGAATGTCTCAGTGTTGAGCCTGGAAGAAAGACAGCATCACTTCTAGCCATCTGCCAGATTCAAGAAGAAGAGAAATAGACCTTCATAAATGTAGCCAACCATAATCAACCGCATTTGCAGATAGAGAACCATCTTTAATAATTTGCTAAATACACCAGCTGGCAGGAGAACACAGAGAAGACATTTGGGTCAAGTAGAAAGTCACATCAGATGCTGTATTAGCGTTTTTTTTGTTGCTGTGATAAAATGCCACGATCAATGCAACCTAGAGAGTGAAGCATTTACTTTGGCTTTGGGTCCAGAAGACAAGAGTCTGTTCTGTCAAGGAGACAGGGCATCAAGCAGCAGCTGCTGAGAATGCACATCTTGATCTGTAAGCTTGAAAGGAGGAAGAACTAAGAAGTAGCATGCATCTTTAAACTCTTAAGAGTGTCCCAATGACACACTTTCTCCAGCAAGGCTGCCTCCTAAGCCTCCCCAGCCCTCCCTAAACAGTGCAACCAAATGAGGACTATGTGCCCAAATGCCTGGCTACAGGGGTATCCCATTGAAGCCAGCACAGGTGGTGACCAGAAAAGTGGCATTGTCTAAGAGAAGCTGTTAAGAAAGATCATGAGTTTTATGCTGTGTTCAGAATTGCATGGGTCATTGCATGGGTCTTCATGCCTAGAAAATGGGCCTGATAATCCCTGTGTCCCTGTGGAGGATTGAAAGGGGTAAGTGGCATCACAAAGGTGACTGTTGGATAATAGTTCTGCATATATTTGTGAGAAAGGAAACAGAACAAAGTGGAAGGAGGAGACTAGGAAGGAAAGGGTTGATTCCAATGAATTACACATAAAGATTAAGACTTGCTTACCAAATAAATCTGATATTAAATATTTCAAAAGAATCAGCATGTTCCTAAAGTACCCAGTGATGTGGGATGCCCTTCTGTATTCTGTGAAAAAGGTGTTGCTTTTATTGGTTGGTGAATAAAACTACCTTGGCCTATGGCAGGGCAGAATATAGCTAGGTGGCAGATAAAGCAAGCAGAGTGGAGGAGAAGCCAGAGAGCTGCCAGAATAGCAAGATGTACTAGAGAACAGGTAATGCCACAGTCATGTGGTGATACACAGATTATAAAAAATGGGTTGATGGGGAGAGAAAAGTGAGATGGGAAGGATGGGGAGAACTTGGGGAAACAGGATGATTGGGATAAAGGAAGGCTGGATAGGGGAGCACGGAAGCACAATTCTTAGTTAAGGGAGCCACCTTAGGGTTGGCAAGAGACTTGAACCTAGAGTGGCTCCCAGGAGCCCAAGGCGATGTCCCCAGTTAGTTCCTTGGGCAGCTGAGGATAGGGAACCTGAAATGACCCTATCCTATAGCAATACTGACGAATATCTAGCATATCACCATAGAACCTTCATCTGGTGATGGATGGAGATAGAGACAGAGACCAACACTGGAGCACTGGACTGAGCTCCCAGGGTCCCAATGAGGAGCAGAAGGAGGGAGAAGATGAGCAAGGAAGTCAGGACCACGAGGGTTGCACCCACCCACTGAGACAGTGGGGCTGATCTATTGGGAGCTCACCAAGGCCAGCTGGACTATGACTGAAAAAGCATGGGATAAAACCGGACTCTCTGAACATGGCGAACAATGAGGGATGATGAGAAGCCAAGGACAATGGCACGGAGTTTTGATCCTACTTCATGTTCTGGCCTTGTGGGAGCCTAGCCAGTTTGGATGTTCACCTTCCTAGACATGGACGGAGGGGGAGGACCTTGGACTTTCCACAGGGCAGGGAACCCTGACTGCTCTTTGGACTGGAGAGGGAGGGGAAGAGGAATGGGGGGAGGGGAAGAAGGGGGGGAGGAGGGGGAGGGAAATGGGAGGCTGGGAGGAGGGGGAAAATTTTTTTCTTTTCTCAATAAAAAAAAAAAAGAAAATATCACAAAGATTTAAAAACATGGGTTGATTTATATGTAAGAGCTAGTCAGTAACAGCCTGAGCCATAGATCAAGCAATTATAATTAAAAAAGAAAAAGCTTGACTAGCTCAGTCGGTAGAGCATGAGACTCTTAATCTTAGGGTCATGGGTTCAAGCCCATGGGCACCCAGTGAAGTGAGAACCCACAAAAGTTTATTTACCAATTTATTAAGGGTTGCAATGGAAAGAAAAACTCACGAATACAGAGCAAAGCACTGATCCAGCTGACACTGTCCAGCCATTCTGCTTAAGGGTGAAAAGCCACCAACTACAAGCTGCTTCTTTGCAGTGTGCTCTGACCTCGACCAGACCAAAAGAGAGAGTCAGGGGTCTCCTTCTCAGTTTTACTGGGTCACATACTCAGAGAAAATTATGCCCACAGGACAAGTCACCCCAAAAGTCATTGGCTAAATGGGTCAAGTTTCCACAACAACCTAGTTTGAAAATGGGATTCATTCTTAGCACAGAAAGTGAAACATGCTTGGGAGAAGAGAGAGGGCATGGTGGACTTAATTTAGGATATGCTTCTTTGGAACTGCTTCCTAAGAAGTTTCCTAAGCAAGTGGTTATATGAATGCTGATTTCAGAAGCCAGATTAGCTTCTGAACACTGAACATTGTTATGAAGCTCTACATGTTAGTTGAAACTTGAAGAATAAATGGGAACAAGAAAAACAATTTTTTTGAAAAGGTTTGAAGGTCAAATTTGGGAACAAAACAACCTAAGCGAATGATAGGGTCAAAAAAATATAAAGGGATAAAGGAAGGTTGGATAAGGGAGCACGGAAGCACAATTCTTAG
>NC_022016.1:27182195-27222506 GCF_000317375.1 Microtus ochrogaster
TGCACCACCACCACCCGGCTTGAACCATATATTTAACAACCCTTTGGAAGTATATAAAATTGAAATTGATTTTTATATTTTGTTTTCTCATTTCTTGAATATGGGTGGTCTGTTTTCTCAAGCTAACCAGGAGAATAGAAGGGACCTGGAACTTGTGAAATTTTGGGACACATGATCACTTACCTAAGTACCTCCTTGCTTATGTAAAATTCATTTTCAGACCTTAGATGCAGAGGAATCTCATCTCATGCTTTAGTGCCTACTCAGTGACAAGATTCTTTTACTACTGAATGAGTGGATGGATGAATTCTTAGAGAGAGAGGAACTTCACCAATTAGGTGGGGTATTGCACACATCTCCCTCACCATTACAATGAATTGGATGTTCAGTAGGGACTCTGTCTGAGTTAAGGAAGGAAGGAGAGCAAATGGAGAAGGCAGCGTAGAAAACGGGCTTCCCATTCTGGTTCCCTGTGAAATGCAAGTTAATTAACTCACACAGTTAAACATTTGCTGAGGTGAGACAGCTTATCTTCTAACTCACGGTTATGATAAAGACGGACTTTACGACTTGGAAACAGACATCACATGGTTTTCCCCTTTTATTAAGGAAGTATGAGTTACTTTCCTCTTGCTTCCTCTAGTCTCCTTTACTGGAACTATAATCTTTGCTTTTTCATTATTTTATAACATTAAAATAATGGAATGACTGACTGCAGAGAGATGAATGAGCCTCACAACCTCCTTACTGGTTGTTCAGTCTTCAGTCTTGAAATTATATGCATGCAAATAACATAAAGGTTTTATATATATGTGTGTGTGTGTGTGTGTGTGTGTGTGTGTGCACATGCATGCAAATATACTTTAAAAAGAGTCTATAAACTTGAGTGGGGTGGTGAGAGGGGTTCCAGAGAGGGAAACTGGGAGGGACTAGATGGAGAAAGGGAGGAAGAAGTGATTTAATTATATTTTCATTAAAAAATTAAAAACAGACTGGTACTTCTGATGCTCTGATAGAAAAGAGAAATTGAAAGCTGGATGTCTTACTACATATTTGGAAGCAGTGGAGGAAGAGTACAGCTGAGGAGTAAATTCCCAACACACTGGTAATCTTGGGGAAGTTCCTGACTGTCCCATACACATAATCTTTCAAGATAAAGAAAATAAATCCTACACCACACAGTTAATGTAGGAATTAAACAAAATACTGCACTGAAAACCATGTCACAAAGAACCCAGAACAAAGTTAAGCTTTCAATAACTATTAATTATTAATGTCTACTTCACTTTCTCCAGTTGGAGTGTTAAATTCAGAATGATTTCCCGAGGTGAAAAAAAGTGATTGTTTGGGGGATACTATGCATTGGAATACAGACACTCAGTCTGATTGGAAGTAATCAGCAAATTAAAATCAACACTGAGGAATATCAAGGATCCTGCTAGACCTCTTGAAGTTAGTGTGAACTTTAATTTATGAATGGCAGTTGAGTCATTTTATTTTTTATATACTTCTGGAGACCAATGAAAATAACCAGAACTTATGTATGTATGTATGTATTTAAATTTCCCTTCAGTTTTTATAGTCACCAATAGTAATTTGGTTTTTCATTTGTTTTATTGTTCGTTTGGTTGAGAGGGTTGATTAGTATATGGATCAATGGGATTGAAGATTGGCATGGAGCATTAACTTTCAATAATTTTAATTGGTGGTATTTAGAGATTTACATTCTCTAAAGCTCTGTTACTTGACAGTTGTTGCTGACTTTACACTAATGGCTTCAAAGTAACTAAATGATGGAAAGTCTAAAACAATGGTGATCACAGATTTATGCGCCATGTGAAACAGCTCTGCTTTAATTGAGGGGCAGAGGGGCCAACTGATATAGATTTTAAAGAGATACACTTTTCTCCCAGAGTATTTTCTGGTGGAAAACATACCAGCAAACCGGGACTCTGAAGTCCAAGTTGTCAAGAAGCCCAAAGTATCTTGTAAAGTGGGAAAAAATATCCACTGCACAATTCTGCTATTCTCTCAGCCTAATGAAATGCTAGCAGGCTGCCCCGCTGTTCTCCCGTATCTTATATTTCCAGGCCTTGCCACCTGCGCAACAAAGGCAAGCAATCTATTTAGAAGGCTGTTTTTCATTCTCTTAACTCTGAAGGTCTTTATTCTCAGCATGAGATTATTGCAACAACTTAACAAGCAGTGTTTTCTTCCCCCATTTTCCTTTCTTTTCTTTTTGCACCTATGTCCTTTTAAGTCCTTTCAGGCCTTAGGGAAACATTTAGTACTTAAGCTTTGGTTTTTCAAGCTCAATCGTGTAGAAAATCTAACACAGAATGTGTGCACAAACGATAGGTCCACACAATAGGGACGACCAAATAGCACAAAGAGAAAGGAAGAATATGGCTGTTCAGGGAGCAAGGCTGCCCTTGAATTCAATTTTCCAACAGTAGACCTGATGCTTTCTCCCAAGATTCCCAGGTTTCAAATTGGCCATATATCCAGGGCCAGTTACCTGGACAATGGGAGAAAATCACAGTCGGTAATTATGATCCTGGTTACTAGGTTGTTAAGAGACTAATATTAATCCCCAAATTGTATGAGGACTGCGTTCATCTGGCCATAATTGTATAGTCTTCTTGAAAGCCTTTACTAACAATGCTAATTTAACATGAATCACCCAGGGGAGTAATTTTCAGCTGGTGGGGTTGAGAAATTTTTGGTTAGCTCAGGACACTTTCTCCAGAACAGGAGTAACAACAGGGTACAAATAGAAAGACACAGTCAGATCTTTTCCTGTTGTATTAGGTGGACTAGTCAGTGTAAAGATAAAAGGTTATTCCTGCACTGACTGGAGGAAAATGGCTATCGATACTGTATAATTACGTTCAATTAAAAGTATACTGAGATGATTAGCATCAAGAAATAATAATTGCTCTCACAAAATATGTGTGCACATCAAAATCTTTTCTTTTACAGTGAGCTGTTTATATGAAGGACTCATTTGCCCGACTCTGCAAATCTCCCTTGACATCAAAACATCGAACATAGGTGTCTGTGTTGTTTCGTTTTGCTGAGAGGAAAGAAGATTAGTTCCAATTACTCTTGACAGTTACATAAGCTTCAGAAGCAAGACACAAGATCTGTGAGCATTTGCTCAAGCTTTGTTTTCAGGATTGTGCTTCTTGTTTGCAGGGAGGACTGGCCCACCCCCTTTTGTTCTTTTCCAATCGCCTGCTTATTTCGTCATTCTTGGCTAATGGGTAACTATGGAAACAAAAGTAAATTTCATGTCTGAGACTAGGATTTCTTGAGATTTATAGACTGTAACAAGAAACAAGGTAATCTTATTGGGGCCAACTATGTTGCATACACAATTGGTCAAAATTACAACATTTTCACCATACTTAGAGATCCAGTATCAGAGTGTTATAAACCAAGAGGTTTTTGAATATATTGACATGGCTATATTTAATTTGTCTCTATTATTTGTGATTGCCATTAACCATCTTAACAGTAAGAAAACTCATATTACTGGTGAAATAAATAAGTCAAAAACTTAGAAATAATTAAGAAAAATCTTTCCGTGAGTTGTTTTGAGTGTTTAGATATGTTGTATATTATATCAAGGTTGTCAACATAATTTCTATACACATATAGCTCAAAAGTAGCGTATCACATATATCTGAAGAATTAGGTAAGTTTTCACATTATTTGTTCTTACTATGGAGAGGATGGGCTCAAATACTTCAGAAGGGTCATTCTTTGAACATCTCTACTTCTGTAAAACAAGGTATTTCTAGATGTCTTCATAAGGAACTGTGTGTAACCACAAGTCTCTTTCTTATTAAATGGTTTGGTATACTGTTTATGACCAAAGAGTCAGCTACTCATCAAGGTGGAGAGAGCAGCAAGTGTCTACATCTGCCATGCCCCTCTGTCATGATACTCTGCCTCAAAATAATTGAGACAGCTGACCATGGACTATAACCTCTGCACCCATGAGCCCAAATAAATATCTTCTCATTTTAGTTTCTCCTTGGCATTTGTTGTAGGCATGAAAATATGATGGCTATAGGTCTTTTCCCATCATGACCACAACTTCAAACGCAGATGTATATTGAAGATTCCCTCTCTGTATAGGGAAAGTTCTAAGAGACATACAGAATAAAACAAAAACATAAGATCCTAAAAGATGTTTTACAAATAGTTTTCAATCTAGCAAGGAATTCTGGATGAAAAGTTAAAATTGATCCATTATTTACAGGTAAAGTCGAAGGAGAGGCTTGAGAAAGGTCAGTCTACGTTAAAAAAGAAATTTCCTTTCCATCAAAGGCATGGATATTGCTGTTGTAAGATCTCTTGGGGTACCTTTTGGCTCTTATTTGTTATTTCTTACTCAAAAGCCTAAAACTATGAATAATATACCTATTGCCTTCACCTATCATTTGATAGTCACTGAGTGGGACTGTGGTGGATAGAAAGTCTTGTGCAAAGGATATTACGTAAAGGTGTTCTCATGTTCATTGGTAGTAGACAGAGAAGGTAGGAAGAAAGAGACGTAAATTCCATTATTTATCTTCAGAGGCCCATTTTAACACTGAAATAATGGCTTTCTGACAATAGAAGGCTTTTAGTACTATGCTTTGATATGTTTTGAGCATATAATATAATTTTACTTACCGATTCAAACGAATCTTCAGGGAGTCTTTGTTAGAGCCTTTATCTTCTTCATTGCTAATATTAGATGACTCTGAAAATCACTGTATATTTCTAAAGGGTTATTGAGAATAGGGGTGAATTGTTCTTTATATATATTTAGCCCTTGGAAGAACCTTAATCATCAGAAAATGCCCTATATCCCCATTACCATTGTAAAAGAAGGGGGACATTTTAAAATACAGGATCTCATTGTGCATCCCAGATTGACCTCCAGCTAGTTATGAGAATCGGAAGTCTATGATCCTTTTGCCTCAGTCAGGAGTTTGTTATGTATCATTATTCCCAGCAAAAATTTTTATTTTGGTGGAGTATTAATGAGTGAATCCATGATCTCGGCTTCATATATCATTCTCATTTTAATGGGTGATTTCTCTCATCAATGCAAAATGTTATTTCTGATATAATAGCAAGGTCATATTGTATAATATTCTTTCTTTCAAATGACATACTTGAAATCATGGATGGAACTGGAAAATATTATACCGAGTGAAGTAATTAGGTCCAGGAAGAAAATCACCACATTTTTCTGATGTGGGATTCCCCTTTGTATGTTTTTAATACCATTGGTTAATAAAGAAACTGTTTGAGCCTGTGATAGACCAGAATAGAGCTAGGTGGGGAAAACTAAACTAAATGCTGGGAGAAAGGAGGCAGAGGCAGAGAAAAGCCATGTAGCCCCACCAGACACAGACGCCAGAACTTTACCTGGTAAGCCACAGCCTTGGGACGATACACAGATTACTAGAAATGGGTTAAATTAAGATATGAGTTAGCCAGTAAGAAGCTAGAGCTAATGAGCCAAGCAGTGATTTAAATAATATAGTTTCTGTATGATTATTTGGGGTCTGAGCTGCTGGGCAGTTGGAAACAAAGAAATGGTCTCCCTATAACATTTCCCCACTTACTTGTAAATCTTAGTTCAGAATCTTTAGACTTGAGTATATAGCATAAAGTAACTGAAGCAAAATTGAAAGAACCCAAAAGGGAGAGATGAAGAAGATGAGCTTCACGGAGGGGAAAGCAGAGCACAGGTGCTGTGAAGAGAGAAAGGAGGAAGCAGGTGTGGGACTTTAACTAGAAAATGGACAAAGAGGGCAGTATAGAGGGAAAAACCACAGGAAAACTGCTGCTTGAGGAATCAGCCTTCAGCAGCGCAGGAATTGAAGGGGAGCAACTGAGACAGTAGACTAATCCCACAATTGACTTTTCTATCTGAGGGCATAAAACTTAATTCTCTGGGGCCAGCTGTGTGACATTCTCTTGTTCTTATTTTCTATCCTCTGTAGCTCCTGCTTTATCAGGGTCAGGGACAGCACTTTAAACAGTACAGTTTAAGAGGAAATTATCTTCATAATAATCCACAGGTGAAAATGCCCAGTAGAATAGGATATTTTTATGAGATAATCAAACTACATTAAAGGCAGTGGAGATCCCCCAACACCCATTCACACCTTGCCAGGTACCAGAGAAAAAAGGCAGTGGCAAACATGTAAAGGCACAGTGGGGTAATAAGAAGCATTCTGAAGCGGAAGCCCTTGGGGCCTTGTCTATCTGCAATTCACCCATCAGTGCCTGGCCTTCTGGTGAGTAGAACTCCTGATGCTCAATCTGTGCATGTAGTTTATATAGTTAGGCCATATAGAATGATGATGTTCTCCCAAAGAAACATAGACCTGTTTTAGTCAGTATTGTATTACTGTGAAGAGACACAATGACCACAGAAAATCTTCTATTATACAAATAAATTACATTTAAATTTATTTATTTGTTTAAAAAAAATCTTTTCTCATTTTACATACCAATCCCAGTTCCCACTCCCTCCCCTCCTCCTGATACCCCACCTTCCCCCTACCCCACCACTTATCCACTCCTCAGAGAGTGTAAGACTTTCCTGTGGGGAGTCAACAAAGTCTAGCACATCACTTTGAGGCAGGACCAAGGGCCTCCCCACTTTATCTAAGATGAGCAAGATATCCCTCCAAAGAGAATGTGCTCCAAAAAAGCCAGTTCAAGCAGTATGAATAAATCCTGGTCCCACTGCCAGTGGGCCCTCAGTCTGCCCCAGCCATACAACTGTCACCCACATTCAGAGGGACTACTTTGGTCCTATGCTGGTTCTCCAGCTGTCAGTCTCGAGTCAGTGAGCTCCCACTAGTTCAGGTCAGCTGTTTCTATGGGTATCCCAATCATGGTCGTGAACTTTCTGCTTATATAATCGCGCCTACCTCTTTTTGATTGGACTTTGGAAGCTCAGCCTGGTGCTTCGCTGGACCACAGCAACTTTTGTCAAGAAAAGCATTTAATTGGGACTTACTTAGTTTTAGAGGCTTAGTGCATTATCATCATGGCAGGAAGCATGGTGATGTGCCAGTAGATGTAGTTTTGGAGAAGAAACTGAGAGTTCTACAGCTGGATCCACAGGCATCAGGAAGAGAGAGAGACACTGGTCCTGGCTTGAGCTTTTGAAGCCTCAAAGGCCACACCAAGTAACATAATTCCTCCAACAAGGCCACACCTACTAATTCCTGTCAAGTAGTGTGACTTCCTAATGACCTATGAGCCTAGGGGGGTCATTCCTGTTCAAACCACTGCAGTGGGAAACTTTCTCTTAAGTTTTTGGTCAGGATAGTCTTACAGAATCTCAAAATGATGTAGACTATTGCCATTGCCCTTGATTGCCTCTCAGAATTTGAAAGTAAGACACTTTTGTTAAAGTCACTATACACTGCAGACACAGGACTTGGAGGAATCTAGCTAGAACTGACCTGGAAACCTCTTCTATGAGACCTAGCTCTCACAGTAGCTGAAGACGCTATACAAGCTGCAAAGAAGGGAGGGAATAATAATCCTATACAGTTGTAGAGCCTACAGGTCACATCAATGACAATCCCAATAAGATATCCTCAACAGTGCAACCATGGCACTTTTATCTGGGGATAACTAACAGACACAATCCAATCCAATACTGTCTAGTTGGATTTAAGTCCCACTACATAGGAAATTCATACCTGATACTCTAAATCCAATCCACTACCTGTGGCTGAAGAAGTGATAGACCCTAGAGAGGAGCCCACTATTGTCATTTTCCTAACCCAATAAAACTTCTAAGTCTAAGTCCAAACACTTATCCTTATACCCACAGTCAAGTGTAGATTCTTCCATCTTTTAACAAGAATTTTTAAATTGTATTTTATTTTAAATTTTTTTTCATTCAATATGTTTTGATCATATTTCGTTCCCACCTTCAATTCTTCCCACCTCCCTATACACATAACTTTATGTTCTTTCTCCCTCTCTTTCAAATAAAAACCAAATCAAGTCAAACCAAACCAACCAAACAATTCACACAAAAGCAAAACCAAATAAAAAAATCAACCAAACAAACAGTTTGACTCAACAAGATGAAACAAAAATCCTATGGAGTTCGTTTTGTGTTGACCAACCATTCCTGGGTATGAGGCATGCCCTGCAGTGTGGTGGATATATGTAGTGACATTCTATTGGAGAAAGCTGGTTATTACCTTTGCCAGCAGTAATCTATTGCAAATAGCTTCTTGGTTAGGGGTAGAACCCCATGTTTTCATCCCCCTTGCAGTGGTGGGGCCTCATTTGGCTTGAATTGCTCAGGCCTTGGCGTGTGCTGCTGCAGACTCAGTGTTCACATGTGCAACAGTCCTGTTGTGTCCAGAAGACATGTCCAAGGCACTGTTGTAAGAGATTAAGAAGCAAAACACTTCTGTTAGAAAAAGATATGTTCTGTGTACTGATTTTGCTTGTAAACATTCTCCATTCTCCTTCCAGAAGAGGCCAGAGGAAATTACTTTATTTTGAACCATTGGAAACCCTTTCACAATTCTGGTCTACATACACTTCATCACTCTGTACTTGATTTATTGTGACTGTTTCCCCCAATAGAACGAAAGGTTTAGTGAATGAAGAGTGTCTTCTTCTGAATCCCCAGTATGTGGGCGAGGCAGGGTATAGGGCACTGTTTAGTGAATGTTCACTGTAGAAGTGAATGACAGAACATAGGAGTTAGGAGTAAGCACTGAAGTAGGACTGACAGGTGTTGAGTTCTGGCTCTTCTGCCAATGAATAGCAAGATAATGAGCTCCTAAGCCTGTTTCACAACCTGGGTAATGGAAATCCCAACTCGAAATCATATCAGTGAGGTTAAAAGCACAATTATATGAAAAGGGCTTAGCCTTTTCCATGGCACACAGTAAATATTTCTTGATTTAAACTAGAGCTGAAACTATCACTATCAATGTCATGAAGAGCAGACTCTGAGTTCTAGACCATTTCTCTTCCTCTCTCTTGCTTAATAGTCCACTTTCAAAAAATAACATTGATATACAAAAGATTATAACAATTAACCTTGCCAGCCATACATTAAGATGAGTTGATATTTACTTTCCTTTATATTCTAGTCCATTCTCACTTTCTACCTCCACGATATGTGTGTGTGTTTGCACACTTCCTATATATATTATCTTCCATATACACATATGTATTTCTTTGCTATGGAGAAATATTAAAAATATCAGCTCACTGGACTGCAAACAGAAGTGGTTTGACCTTATTGAGGTAGTAAGGCAAGAGCTGTCTTTGAAGAATTAGACCAATGTAAGCAGCAGTCACTGAGACAACTGGAAAGTGGTTTCCACAGCTTTGTTTTCTTACCAACTGACCAAACATGAAAGATGAAACCCAATATATGGCAAAGACTCGCCTTTAGAGCGCTTTCCAGCGTCTTCCACATTTCCAAACAATTGGTTTAAGAAGCACACTTTGTGCTTTTTATTAAAGACATGATCAGGGTAGATTTTTCTGTAGGAGATTTAATTTGTCAGTGAACTATAGCTTCAGGTTGGCCATCTGGAAAAATAAACTCCTCAAGAGCCATGTAATTTGTCCTTTGTCTGCTTTCAGGCCCTGGATCTGAGGGATTAGTGTTGAGCAAACAGTAAGCAGGCGTTTTCCTGGCTCCTTGAAGCACCCTCCTTTCTCCTAGGGCATCTCACTAAGTTACAAGTTAACAAATGGCTCTTACTCCTGTAAAGCTTTTGTCAACACTATGTATACATAAACCTGATTTTCAATCTAACCAAGCAGCTTTTCTTTCCTAGTTGGGGAGCCATAGCCATATGGACTAAAGCCCGGGGTCAGAAAAAGCGTATTGCCTGGGATGCAGGCCCACCCACCAGCTGTGCCCTTGAGTGGAAGGAGAGGGGGTGGCAGGAGGAAACCATTCTCTCTCTCAGCTCATAATGCGTCCGTTCTCCCCAGTCTACCAAGTTCTTAGCCTGGTTGCTTGCTAAATGTCACAGGAGACAATTCCCATGTTTTCCTAAAACTAATTGTTATTTTTCCCCAAAGCCTAAATACCAGGTCGCCTTTATTTGAGCGCAGCATGAAGGAATTAGAGCTTGGCAAGCCAATCTCCAAAAGCTGTGTGCTCAGATGAAACCACAGTTCCTGATAACTTGCACTTGTTTCAATTCCGAGAGGCTGCAGAATCGTTTTCCATTTCCTTTCTTAGGAGAGAGATAAGAGGGACAGTGATTGCGGTTAGCGCGTGAGCTGTGGGGCCAGACAGTCCTGCTTTGTTAGCTGAATCATCGTGTTTGATGTATCTGATCCAGCAAACCTCACTTTTTGCATCTGTATAATGGGGGCACTGTGACTAGCTATGAAATCCCTTTGGGAAAGATTGTGACAATTACGTGAGATCTTGCAGGCAAGATGGGGCTGGTTTGGGGAGGTTTATCCTGCCTGCTCCCCTACCCTGTGCAAAATCTTTAGTATAATAATGCCTACTTTAAGAAGTTGTGTTCTGTGGCAGGAACAAGGTCAAGTAGTCCATAGCTACTCTAGAAAAGCTGTTGAAGTCCAGTCAGGCTAACACATTCCCAGCTTTGCTTGTATTTCCAAGATTTAAAGCTTAATGCTCAGATAATTTGTTTATCAAACTATGTCGATTGATTGCCATATTGTGTATTCATCAAATTAATACATTCCTGATTATAAGAACAAATTATAAAATTCCATCTAGTTTTCTTAGTGTTTAAGTGGTGACTTAGTAACTTCATGGTATTTCTCAGTCGCTGCAGAACAGTGACTCCAGAACGGGCCAGGCTCTTTACTTATCTCTCTTAATACTACCCTTTTCTTCACTATGCACACAGATCCCACCAAGAAGACTCACAACAAACCGCATAACTCCATGAGTTTGCTAGGGCTGCGACCACAAAGAACTACAGACTTGTGGCTTAAAGGGTAAACACTCCTCATCTCACGACCATGGGGAGCTGAGGTATGAGATCTGGGTAGGGACAAGGTTGGCTCTTTCTGAAGATAGTGAGGGAAGTGTCTTCCAGATCCATCTCCTTGGCTTTGAGGTCACCATGTGACTGTGTTCTCCCTGGTCTCTGTATACTGTTTTCCATGTACCTAGCTCCATGCCTGTTGTATAAGGGAGCCAGCATATTAAATTAGCACACACGTTAATGATCTTTCTTTAACCCATTTTCCTTGTAAAATGCTATCCTCCCCATAATGCTACATTCTGAGCTAGTTGGGGCTAGAACTGTGATATGGAAATTTTGGGCTCTACAATTCAATCTATAACAATTTGTTAGTGGGAATCTGGTTTGCTGCAAAGTTTAATGCGTGGGTTGAATTAGAATAAAAAAAACTATCAGTTTCCATTTCTGACCCTAGGACATTTTTATTGCTTTCACTATCTTACTCTGCCACCGCACACACCATTCCACCAAAACCAAAAGACAAACCTTAGTTATTTCCTCACAGATCCTTGCTTGACAACCTCCATATCCCTTACATCTTCTTGGGGAAGGCACATGTCACACTTTCCAGGAGCGTGTTGTTTCCTTAGCTGTTGCCACCCTCCCACAGCGGCTTTTATTCGTGACAGAATGGCAGATACTCTTTCTTTTTATTTGTTTTTAAATAGTCAATGACAAGACTTTTCAGCTTTATCACTACTGACATTTTGGGCAATCTAATTCCTTGTAGAAAAATGTCCTGTGCCTTGGTGGGTGTTGAACAGCATCCCTGACCTCAACACAAATTCTAACATTACTCTACTTGTCGGAACAAAAGTATTATCAAATATGGATGACTGTCTCTGCAGGTGGATGGCACAATCCCCAGTGTTTGCAAAAGAGCTGAGCAAATACATGGCATATTATCTGGTCTAGAAGAGCAGCAGTGTTGAATGGTAAGTTTCTAGGAGTGCCTGAAATAACATAAAGAAATAGGGTCCAGTTTTACCTTTTCTAGGAGATGTTGCATCTGCTTTGGATTCACTTCAGCTGTCTTGCCACCAAAACTGGTGATAAAGTTATTTCACTAAGGATGACAGTTTTGGAGGAGTGAATATACCCATTCCTGTGATGGCATTGTCCAGTTCCTAAACCACATGGCAACTTGAAGCTCACTCTAGGAGAGGGCACTTGCTGTTTTTAAGCCCATCTTAACTTGGTTATTATATTAATTGTTACTCAGATAGCCTTAAACACACCTTATGCAGCCCAATAGTACATTGCAATAACTTTTCTATTCTGTTTTACCTAAGAAACTACAATGGTAGCTATTTAAATACAAAAATTACACTACATAAAATATAAGTTCCCCTTCATGGTCTTGAATTCCTTGCTCATAGACAGTTTGCCTGAGCTAATGGGAGCTCACCAACTCCAACTGGACTGGGAGTGAATGAGCATGGGATTAAACTAGTCTCTCTGAATGTGGTCGACAGTTGGGGCAGACTGAGTGGTCACTGACAGTGGCACTGGGATTTGTCTCTACTGCATGTACTGTCTTTTTGGGATCCTATTCTCTTTGGATGTATACCTTGTTCAACCTAGATGTAGTAGGGAAGGCCTTGGACTTGCAACAGGTCAGGGTGCCTTGCCCTCTCTTAGGATTGGAGAGGGGGAGGGTGTGTGGAGAGAGTGGGAGGAGGGGAGGGAATGGGAATTGGATTGGTACTTTTTTAAGTAATAAAATAAAAATAAATAAAAAAGAAAAGAAAGAACAACAACAACAACAAAAGACAAGTTACACCATTAGTACGGATGTTAATAACTCAGTGTAAAGCTTTTGTTTACTTATATGAAAGTCTGTCTCTGAGTGAGCCAGGTCTTGGTGGTAAATCTGTGGAGGTAAAGAGTCTGGTTAGTGAATTCAGTAAGGCCTCTTTGCAATAAATAGAAATGAATCATTGGCCTTGTTCTTGTGCGAGTTGTGGATCACGGGATACAAGTCAAACTTCTGCAACATGAGTGCAGCTCATTGTCCTCAGCTTTGTGGCCTTGGTGCCTGTTGGATACATTTGATCATTTCCTCCCTTAAACCTCTGTTCTCTAAGCCTCATGACTCTGCATTTCTTTGGTCAATTTTCTACATCTCTCAATATTCTTTCTTGCTTCTCTTTTTTTCTTCTTTTGAAGAAAGGCGACTTAGGAGAAAAATTATATGTTTTGGTGTCAGTTTAATTCTATAATATGTCTCATAGAAGTTGTGCTGCTATCTTCTTGGTGTATTCTTATAGGAACTAATGATCACTTTAAAATAAACATCCTTAAATAAGATCAACTGTACTCAGAAACTCTTCATTTTATAATTTCAAATTTTTAACTAATAAGCTCATATTATAGGCATATAAATATGAGAGACATTAATGTATACAATATTTCCGGCAATGTCACCTGGATTGACTGAAATCTGCCTTCCACACTTCACTGCACCTCACCACTTTTCTTGAGAAGTCATATAAGCTCTCTGGGTGGATTCAGATGTCTATACATGTAGTTGTGAAACGTGGGTGGCGTGTATTAAATGACATACTTTAAAAGGCTATAATAAATGCCAGATAGATTTTTTTTATCATTTAAACAAAGCAAAATAAAAAACAGGTATTTTCCTGCTTACAGTTTTAATACAAAAAATTCAAAGCAAGGAGAAACAATAAGAAACATTGATATTAAGTATCTATGCAGTTACATGCTGGTTATTTATTATGTATCAAGAACAAACTGTCCATTCAAGAATGGTTTAGTGAAACCTGTATGGGGTGAAGAAAACAATACTAAATTAAGAGAGCATACCTAGGCCTGTCACTGGACTTGGACACGTGACTTCATTCTTATTAATGTTAGTTACCTATAAATATAGGATAACACATGTTTCACTGGATGTAGTCATGATGAAAACACTGGAAGGTAACATTATTTCCTATAGGGTAACAGAGTTTCATCTTCAGCTAAATGACATCCTGTCTGGAAATCAAAGATCTGCCCCCAAAGCACATATGAACGAGGCCCCAAACCCTGGCAATTGAAATGAAACCTTTTCATCAGCAATATGCTAATCTATCCTGTGACTTTTCCTGGGGAGATGTGAGAATATGCCTACTCTCCTTTTAGAGCATCCAACAACAAACCAAAGTAATGATTCCACTCAAGTGGATCTTGTGAGCCAATGAGTTTATTGGGGTTACATACAGAAACATGGATGAAAGATGGCTTACAAGTGCTCAGAAGACTCAAAAACATCTCCATCAAAGAAACACCCTCCCCACTGTGGGTGATGACTCAAGACAGCTAAATCCTTGGAGCTCTCTGCCCAACATTCAGATAGTCTCTACTGAAGAAAATCTCCCTCTCCAGCAACTGCTTACTGTTTATATAACTTTGGGGAGGAGCCCTGTGAATTTTGTAACTTTCTGAACTTAAGTTTCGTAAATATCTTGAACCCTGTGAGTCACCTTCTTCCTTGCAGGAGTGGATATTTCAACCCAGAGGAAGAAACAACAATATCTCAGGGCATCCATATTAGCCCAGTTTGGATAATTTTAAATTATCAGGGGATTGTTAGGAAATATTTGTTGCAGATTGTTTGAAACCATTTACAGAAGATTAGGGCAAAGAACCATGCATTTAAGATAGGTACTGTGTTTCCTGGAAAGTTATACCCTTAAAGTGAATACAGCTAACTGAAGTCCAGTCTCGTGTTCCTCCTCCACTTCCACTATTCCCTGTCATTCCCTGGTGGCAGTGCTGTTTCAGGTGATGGGAAACCTCATAGTTCCCACCAGATCACTTACCTTTAATTCTGATATTATTTGATACGTTCTGTATCACAAATTCCATGGAAGTGGTTGAATAATTCTCTGAACTGTCCCTAAAACATTCACTATAGGCATAAGGATGTGTCTTTGCCTCAGTTGGTAAAGCAATTTGCCTTGCAAGTACAGGACTTGAATTAGAGCACCAGTACCATAGAAAAACCAGGTGCAGCTGCACACTGTGAGATAAAGACTGCGGCTCAATGGCCAGATGGGTCTACTCTAATTGGTAAACTCCAGCAAAATGAGAGACTATGGGTTAAAGGAGGTACATGGTGTTCTTTAGGATGATACCGGAAGTGTTCCCTGGGCCTCCATACACACTTGAGCATGTATGTGTACATGTACCTGAATACATATAAGCACACACACACACATACAAAATCTCTGTAAAATTTAGAAAAGAAGAAAGACTGAGGAACTACCTGTCCATTTGGAAGCTGAGCAGTTTTTCAGTAGTTAAGATACGAGAAATTCTCCGCCTGATTATCGACTTTCTGCTTTATAGTGCCTCCCAACAGTTACAGGACTTCAAGACATTTAGAAACAGAAGGTCATGTTGGCTTCCCCCACGCAGTACTACAAAGACTCTTAGAAGGCTACACCAAGCCCAAGAATGACATAGTGTTATTGTGACGAGCATAGAATGTATTTGGAGTCAATCCTGAGGGGTTTTACTGAAAAGTCAGTTTCATGCCAGGAGTAAAGAGAGTTTCTGTGGAGAAGGAGGTAGATTGGACTCCACATACAGAGTTATCTCGAGTGGCATTGGGGGTGGGACCAGTGAGTCACAGGATGTGGGAAGATCAGAAGGTTGCCTTTTGTGTGCACACTAAAGCCTGTCACTTAGGGGCATACACCTAATTATTTCTCTTTCACGCACGGGTGCCCTGTTTGCTGAAGGTGCTGGGAAAAGTTGCCAAGAGATAAATTCAGCTATTTCTGAGAATATTTCCATGGTTCGGTGTTTATTTCTCTGGCAGACTCTAAGATCTATCACTTGGAACTGAACATCTGTTTGCTTGTGCTTGTAAGTATCCAAATGTGTCCTGCATACACTGTTTAAAGAATTTATCTGACACAGGATGTTTTCCTAGCACTGGGAAAGAAGGAAGGGAAACTTTACCATTTGACAACTACTGACACTTATTGTGTGACTAGGATAGTGTTACACCCCTCAGTGCTAGTTATAAAGACTATAATTAACTGGGCGGCCTTTGGAGACTCCTAACCAACTCTGAAGCATTTCTGCTTCTCAGATTTCAGCCACTGCCTTCCCTAAGTGGGAGCTGGACAAGCAGAGCAAGTAAGCCTTTGAAGCCGTACAATGTCTGGCCCTTCTCGGCTAACTGTGTTGCAATATAGCTGACATTACAGTAGGTAGCAGGATAATTCATGGCATAAACAATACAATTCAACATTTCACTTTTATCAAGGTGCAGTGTGTTCTCTTCTGGGCAAATAGTTCCTCACTGAGTTGAGAGAGAGTGATGGCTGAATCGACTGTAGACTTGATAGCAACATCAAAAAGGTTATCCTACTATGCTCGTTGATTTATGATTAGGTATTCCTCTTTTTCTTCACTTAAGGGCTCAACAACCTCACGATTTATGGCAGAAACCTCAACCTGGCTCACTAATGGGTATTTGGATGGAAAGCCAAAACCTGGAGGCTGTGGGTGGGGAAAGGAAACTGACTTATCTATTAAGCAGGTATCTTTGGTTAGATCAGAAGCCAATGGCTTCCAAATTTTTTAAAAAGAGAATTCCAATTCTCCTCTGTGAGTGGCTGAAAAGGTAAGCAAAAGGGAAGTCAAGATGACCGTGCTTTGTAGTGTGAGGGAAAAATGAGTTAATTTGCCATCCCTTGAGTTCATAGTTACCTTTCTAATAAACCTGCTTCAATACCTGGGGGATTTGTCACAGAGCTCTTTCCAGTTTCTGAAAAAGAGTGTTTGTTTTTTAATCATTTAGATAGGCTAGAGCCTACTCTATAGGACTCAGGGCTCCAAGACTGGATGTGTGCTGAGGGCATCAGATGACCTTGTGTTCGGAACTATTTGACAGGCTCTAAGTAAAAGTTGCTGAATAAAGATAATTACTTTTGATGCTTCACTATCAAGACCCATTTCAGACAATTAACTAAGACTGCAAAATGTCAAAGGCCAGGCTGTCGGCATCTTGAGCTAAAACTTTCAGTTCAAGAGGTTGAAAAGAAAGAATGCTAGAGAGACCATCACTTCCTCAAACCTGATGGAGGGTTAAGAGAGCTCAGGACACCTCAAAAGCAGAGAATTAGGTACTCTGGAAAACAAAGAATGAGGACTGGAAGAAGAGAAAAGCCACCTTGCTGATTAGCTGCCCCCGTGGAGAAAGTCTCTGCCACTTGGCTTCCTTTGATGAGATTATAGACTTTGGAAAATTGTTCCCACCAAGAACATGTTGAAAGAGCATCTTGCAGGCAGGGAGGGAAGACAGTCCTTATCTTTGGGAAAGTACACTGTGGAATAGCTGGGTCACATTTTCAACCTTGAGCTCAGCTTGCTGTCGGTGGTTCTGTCTCAGTGTAGTTTAAGATGAAACTTTCATTTAGCTAGGGAAAATGATGCTGATTCTGGATAGGCAAATTCTTTATAACATATAGCACATCTTTATGTAATCCATCAATAGGACAGACTGTAAATATCTATTGCCTTGAAGATTGCCCCAGTTGTATTTCTTTCTGGCTCCTTCCTCTTGTTAGTTGAAATGTATCTAAGTTAACTTTCTATTGATTTGGATACCACAGTCTGGTGTTAATTAATTTGCCGCTTTTCTATTCAGGTCTGATCAGCTATCACCTCATATATAAATACCACTTCACATCCTCAGAGTTGAACACATTTAGGGAAGCAGCTCAGTCTCAGGAGAATGTCCCATTCTTCACTTATTCTCAATTAAATATTCCTTAAAATGCTCACAGTTGTGTGTGGGGTGGATTATTGATTGTTCCTAAGTTTCTCAGTACTTCATTTTAACCCATTTTTCTTATGTACCTCTCTTTGTCCTCTCCAAGTTTTCCACTTACTTCAACCTCAAACATTATTCAAGGCCCAGTTTAAATTATATATTTTCTTAAGCCAAAAACATCACAGATGAAAGAGGCTATCCATTTTCCTGAACTGTCAGGTGGGACAAGCAGTTGGCCAAAGACACCAAGGAGGAGAATCAGAGAGGTCTGGAGAGGTGGAGTTGTGTCTTTAAGTTAATCACTACTATCTTAGGTATTTCAAAGACGTGTGTGTTTGTGTTTGTGTGTGTGTGTGTGTGTGTGTGTGTGTGTATTTGTATGTGTGGTATCAACATGGCCTGAAGTAAAGGTAACACAACAGAAAAGGAGTAGAGCATTCTTCAGAAAGAGAAATGAGGAGTCACTTCCTGGTGATAACAATCACTTAGCTTTGTATTTTTCATGTATAAAATAGACACACAGCTTACTTCTTGAAGTCAGCAGGCAAATTAAAGGCTCATATTGGTACTAGATCAGCATATTGCCTTTTTTCCCTCTTGATTATGTTTTCAGCTATTCTGAGCAGGAAATTTATTAATTAAGTAGAATTTCTTATCTGTTCCTTCTTGCAGTAAACCCTCTCTTATGTGTGAAACACTCATTACATGCAATGCCTTTTTATAACATAAAATGCTATTATACACACACACACATGTATGTATCTATGTAAAAAGTTTGGCATTGTTTTCCATGCTCTTATTGCTGATAAACTGAACAGACAGGAGAAGACTCAGAACACACCAACAGAATTATAAAAGACAACAAAATTAGATGTGAAAAAAAAATAACAAAGATTAAATGCCCTGGACTCATAAGAGAAAAGTATGGACTCAGGTGAGGCAAAACCAAGTTTGAATCTGTTTTGGCACCAAGTCTGTATAACTTGGGCAAGTCGTTGAGACGTAGTTTCTCTACTTACCAGACTAGGATCAATAGCATTCCCCAAGGAGGGCCATTGTGGTGATCAATGAGACAAATTAAAGCATGTAGTACATTGCTGACATATGAGAAATTCATTTTTCTTCTTCTCAGATTTGACAGTGAACCCAATTCATCATAATTCTTCAAGTACTTAGGTATTTGGAAGACTTGGATATTATTTCCTTCTTACCCCAGCAACCGATAGTGAGTAACTCAGGCCCGTGGAGAGCAGGTTTTACTTTTAAAAATGCATTCAGACTTGACCCCCTTTTGAAAGGATTTTTGGATCCACACTTGTTTTATGGCACATGGTTCAAACTTCCATGGGTATCCAGTTAATCACCCCTCTTGCTTGTGTAGGCACACAGCCATCATTTTGCTCTTGTGAAGGCTGAGAACATTGTGTACCAGTGCCTTTGTTTTCTTTTTAGAGGGTATCATTTGTTATCATTGCCTGCTTTGTTAGTTTTGTGAGCTGTAAAATGTAGTACTGTGTATTTTTAGGAACTTTTTTTTTCTACTGAAAGTATTTATGAAATGCCTTTTTAATAGTCCGGGAGGAAGGATGCTGGCAATAAAACAAAGCGTGTTAAAATGTAAAAATAAGCAGCACATTTATAGCAATTATATAGGGATGTTATTAGTGATTAAATACAGTATTACAGAATAATGTATCTAAAATGAAAAAATGCTGACTTTTTCAACCAAGCAATTTTTGTAATTCTTTTTTGTTTTTCACATAAAATGCTTATGTTTTAGGCTGAATGAAGCATGAGCGATGACATTCATGTAAATTTATCTAGTGTGGTGTTTACAGGGCTGTTTTGTTACTCATATTGTTACTTAAGGAAAATGAGCTAAGCCTCCTTTTCATTCTCTTCAAATATGAATTTTAATAAAATCACTGTATTACTCATGTTCTCTGCTGGAGTTCTTTAGTAGTTTGCTTTTCTTCCCAGGTCATGGAGATAGGCGCTTGTGTTCCCTTTCCTGTGTATCTTCTCATAACTTTGTCTTTCTGGGAAGAAATATCTGACCTGTTAAAAGGCTAGATTTGTTTCTTTTTAGGGAATAATGCAATATTTGTTTTGACTCTACTATGCCCATCCATGTACTTTCTAGAAATTACTTCGTTTTATTGACATAAACTTGAGCGTCTTCATTCTGAGCTGAAGAAGGAGAGGCCCAGAGTTTTCATAAATTATCCTACATTCTGATCTGATGAGTAAATGAGTTAGAATTGCAACCTCGATCTACTTACTGGCTATAATCATAAACTTCCAATTCAATAGACAACTGCAATTTTTGCTAGAAGTCCTTTAATACAGAGCTCTTACCTAAATAAATGATCGTTTTCATGATTAAAAGATTATGTAAGGGTGAGGATTCATCTTTCTTAGAGCTAACAGAGAGGGCTTTGGAAGGGGTTGATGAGGAATTTCTCTATAATATAAAAACATCTTTTATTCTTCAGGTATCTGTTATACATGGCATGTCAGGTGAGGGGGAAGAGAGAGAAAAAGCTGGAGAAGAAAGTTTGAGAGTAGTGATGCTGTAACAGACATAAAGTACTTAGCGTCCTCTGGGCTCCAATTTGACTTATTGTCTTCATTCTTGGTGGCTAGTAGAACTAAGGGCAATTTGATTAAGTATTTGAGAGTTCTGCCCTTGGCTAAGACAAATAGAACTAGGATGTTTAAGAGCTAAGGCCTCTAGGAGATATGGATAAAAGTCAGCCCAAATTCTTAAAGCTTTTCTAATCAAGATTCTTCTAATCAAATATTCTCAGATTTGGCTATGGATCAGTGTCCTTGGGCAGGAAATAAAGAATAGAGGCCCAGTGGGGTGGAATTCGAGACTTTTTATAACTAAGTTCCGAAGATGTATTTTGACAGGCTATAAAGCTGAAGAAGACTAGCCTAAAGTGTATATTGAAGTTACTGTCTCATTCTGAAGTTGTGCTAGTAGCAATTACATGTCCTCTTTTAAATATAAGAGCTTGTACTAAAATATTCTTAAATTTTGTTTCACAATTGTTTAAAGTTGACCAATAGTTCCACATATGGCCATCTCCTAAGAGGACTGTGGATCCAAGATCTCTAAGATCCCTTTCTCAAACTGCTTTCCCTGTGAAGAGCAAGGTGGCAGAAGGATTTTGAGTCCCCAGCTTTCTTGGGACCTTCTTGTAAATATTATGGAATCTGAAGTGGCAGGTGCCAATCTTACCTGTGGGCAGGAGGTTCACACCCAGCTGCATGGTTTTAAAAAAAAAAACAACTAGTCTGTCCTTTGATGGATCATAAGGCATACTTGTTATAGCATCAGGATAGGAAGCTGCCTTACATTCAGGTAATCCTTAGTGAAGGGGATTTGAGGAAGCTGGTCATTTGAGAAGAGCAGGAAACTGTGAAAAGAATGTCTCCTGCTTACCTCTGTCAAGTCCAGATTGATTTGGAATTAACGAAGGCAATCAGTTGTAATAGAGTCGATGTCTGGAAAGGAGGCTGCTTGAGTCATTCAGCGACAAGCCTCTTATTATGGTTGTCTCTCCTTGATCACCACTCTCTTTCTACCGCAGGCCTACCTTCTGACACGGTGGTGAGGCGAGGAAGGACTGACTTTGGAAGTGCTCCTTAACCAGGCTTTTGTGTTCATTGTGCAAGGCTCACAGCCTTCGCAGCGGCAGGCTTTCCCACCTTGTCATTAGGCCTACTGGAAAAAGAGCCCCATTCTCATGAACTGACCCGTGCTTCCAACAGGTCATCCCAGATGGAGGCTTGCTGCTTTATGCGGAGGCTTCTCGATCCTCAGATGTTTAGGGAAGATGCAAATCTGGAGAAACAATTTCTTGGATTCTCTTTCTTGAATACTGGATGAAACTGAAGTCTACCCCACGATCAAATGCAGGGCTTCATATATGCATGGTAGGTTCTTACCTTTCACAATTACAATTGTGGAAAAAAAATCTTTTTGCAAGAACAATAGTCAGTTCGCTCTAAATGTTACTACAGTTCTGTAAGAATAAGCATTTTCTCCTCTCTTTATGTTTCCTCTTCAGTTATGCTTAAAAACAGGTAATTGGAGCAGGGCTTCACATGTAAGCTTGCCCAAAGGCTAAGCTTCCTTCTAATGACACACTTGTTCTTCTTTAGAGAGGCAGTCTTACACTCATTATCTCTAAATTAGTTCCCTTTTCTCCCCGGCTTTAGTATTCATCCAGCTCCTCCTTTTCCTTTCGGGTTTTTCCAAGTGAACCATGACAAAGTGTGTCTTTGTGAGAGTGTGGATCTGCGCCACAGTGCATCTATGTGAGCGTGCCCCCCCCCACCTGCACCCCTCGCCTCCACTGTGTTTATTTAAGCCAAAGCAGTGGAAAATTGACAACAATCTTCGGCATTGATTGCCTCCTAACGATCCTACCTCAATCCTGGAAGAAAATGTAGGTGAAAGTGGAGGAAGCTGAAGCGCAGTGGCAGGATTTCCCTTGTCAAGGCCAGATGCCCGCAGCCAGACCCAGAGCGAGGAAATAAAGCATGCTTCTGAGTGTGTCAAAGTATTAAAGAAAGCTAGCATCCTGTCCTAGCAAAGTTTTATACAGTGTTCATGTAACACTACACCTGTTAAGAGGCATAAAACCAGGCAGTGACAAAGAAAAATACGGAAGTGGCTTTCTTTGTTCAGATTTAAGCTGGGATTCCCGTTTCACTCCCTAACTTAACACCCCTTTGTCTTTTAGTGTCCCAGTTTTTTTTTTTTCATACGAAATAGGGACAGTAGTAGTACCTTCGCAAGTTTGCACAGGGGATAAGAGGAGGTAATATTATAAGTCACTCGTACATATGTGTTAACATTTTAGACAATACGTTAGGTTAAAATTGGCTGTAGTTTCTAATTCTGTTATAGTAGTTTGGAAAATCTCAGCTGAATGGTCTGAGAAGATGAGCACACATTTTTCTCTTTCCCCCAGACTCACCTCCTTCCTTTTTGCAACTTGAAAAAGCCTGTCTCGTTTCTGAGGTAGATCAGGCATTTTTACGACGTGCCCGACATTCCAGTTACCCAGCACTTACACAGGGTTGTAAGGCTTGTTTTCATTTCCCCATAGAAATGAGAGCCACACTTTGTTCATCCAACTCCACCTTTTCCCATTGTTTTCTTCAGTTCCCTTAATATTTAAAATGTAGTCACCCCTGCATGCTCCCACCACAGTCTAGCTCAAACGTCCGCTCTCCTCATTATCTCCTGACTCCGAGACCCCTAGAATGCGCTGGGCTGTCAGACTGCTTTCCTCCCATGGTGTCCTCTTCCTATCTTTCACACTCACTCTTCTACTTTCTTTTCTGATCTTCAGTGAAACCAGAGTTAACGGACAGAGAGAGCACAGCAAGCATAAGGGGAATGAAGGACTCTAATCCCGGTTGGGAGGTTTTAGTGAGAAATGTGATAGCCTTGGTTCCTTCAACCATAAAACAGATGGCCCACTTGTAGCTTTTTATGATTGTTACTTAATTATGGGTCAAAAATCTACAGATTTAATTTTTATGCTGTGATCCTCATAAATGGTTCCGTCTCTTCCACAAGGAGAGAGTTGAGAACAATCATGAGTCTTTTACAAAAGCTGTAGATTTTGCATTGTTGAAATTTATCATTTGATATTAGAAGTTATTCTTCACAAAAATGATTATGTCATACAGCATTTTAATAAGATTTTTTTTTGCTTTTTATTTTTTGCCAATAATTTTTTTACTGGTTGTTTATTTTATATTTATATTATACTTTAGAATGATGTTAAACAGAAAGAAAATTTGAGCAAGTTTTCTTTTCTGAGTTCAAAATGGGTCGTAAATCAACAAAGACAATTCACAATGTCACCAAGGAATTTGGTCAGGAGCTATGAACAAACATCCAGTGCAATGGTGGCTCAAGAAGTTTTGCAGGAGAGACAGGTGCCTTGAAGATGAGGAGATGGTGGCTGGTCATTGTAAACTGCCAATGACTATCTGAGAACGATCATCATACTGACCATAGAGCTATGTTAAAAGTTGCTTAAGGACTCAGCATAAATTGGTCAATAGCCATCCAGCGTTTGAAACTTAATGAGAAGGCGAGAAAGCTTGCTAAGTGGTCACCTCATGATCTGAGCACCTCAAGATGTCACTTTGAGTTGCCATCCTTGCTTAATCTACCCAACATGAACTCATCATTTCTAGATTGGATTATGACATGAGACAAAAAACATTAACTGGCTCAGTACTTAGACAAAAAAGGAGGGCTTTAAGTGAGGATGCCTACAGTGATGAAATTTTGAATTTTTGAATAAGAACAAAGGAAGACTGTACAGTTGCTTGCTATTTAGGCATCATGGTTTTCCTTGAACATCAGCAGCTTAGCCTCAGAGGAAGGGCTAGAACAGTTATGAAACAGGAAACACAGTTTCAGCCTGAAATTCCTAAGGTTTTGAGTTAAAAAACTCAGCTCTTAAACATATGGTGCAAGTCACCATATTAGGAGATTTCTTGTTTTCTGAATTGCATTTACCATAATATAGTTTCCTTTAAAATCAATTCTCTATTCTGTCCAAAGGTCATCTGACAGTTCCTTGGGGTTAGGTCTGGGAACTTGTTACTTTTCTATGTCAAAGTGGATAACTCGTTCTCAGGTTGACCCTGGCCTGTCCTTGTGAGATGGACCATTCAGACCCATCTAGTGTATATTCAGTAGCCATTTTTTTTATCCATAAAAATTCGTTCTCTACAAATGGATAGTGAAGCAGTCTAGATTCTTTGTGAAAGAAGTGAACACATATGTCTTTGCGTCGGAGAGGAGTTGTTAGGAGTGTGAAAGTGAACAGGGACATTTTGGGTTGTTTTATCACATGCAGGAGAACTTCAGCGATCTGCTTTCAGCCTAACCCTTTTCCACTTAGATTAGAACCTGTATTTACTTTTGGAAGGAAATCCAACCCACATGTATCCATCTCTGATGGCTTGTTGGCTTTTGCTTGTAAGGATCAGGAAGTTACTTTCACCAACGTTACAAAAGGCCCAAAGATCAGGGAATTTTAATCTTGGCAGATGTAGCTTCCAACCTGAAAGGTGGAACATAGGCTCCAGGTAACACCAAAGGAAAGATAAACATTGATCTTAAGTGTCTTCCAAGTCGAGAAGGGCAGAAAAGGTGGGGTACGTTCTAAGAATTACTTACTGTTTCATTTTGTCCCAAAGCCAATGCAATTTGTTCTTGAATGTGGATGTCACATACGTAGACAGTGGCCCATGTTGTTGAAGACTTTCCAATTATAATGTGAAGCCTTAGTGTGAAAAGAAAACAAAATACTATAATAGCACTTTTTTTTTTTTTTTTTTTTTTTTTTTGGTTTTTCGAGACAGGGTTTCTCTGTGGCTTTGGAGCCTGTCCTGGAACTAGCTCTGTAGACCAGGCTGGTCTCGAACTCACAGAGATCCGCCTGCCTCTGCCTCCCGAGTGCTGGGATTAAAGGCGTGCGCCACCACCGCCCGGCTTTTTATTTTTTTTTAAATTTATTTATTTATTAAGGATTTCTGCCTCCTCCCCGCCACCGCCTCCCATTTCCCTCCCCCTCCCCCGATCAAGTCCCTCTCCCTCATCAGCTTGAAGAGCAATCAGGGTTCCCTGACCTGTGGGAAGTCCAAGGACCGCCCACCTCCATCCAGCACTTTCTATTTTGAGAATTTATTTCCTTTAAAATAAAAATTATGAAGATATGCTGTTTTTGCCAAGGAGACTTATTGTTTTGATATACATTTTACATAAAATACAGAGTATTAAAGAAGATATGATTCTGCATCATTTAAAAAACACATAATTTGCTTATATATATTCATGCAGGTTGGTTTATTCAAACAAAGCATTGCTTAACCAAGTGTTCTTTTCCTTTTCCTTTATCTAATGTAAAACTGGAGGATGCACCAAACTCGTCTGATTGTGTCTTTTTAGAAAACTCAGCCTGAAGTTTGTCCATGGGAAAGTGATCTCTTCAGATTGGCTGTCCTTGGTCTAAATAACAGCCCACAGGAGTGGCAGGAAATATTGAAAAGCTAATTGTACAGGCCCTGGGGCAGTGGAAAACTTGGTACGGGAACACTGAGCCCCGAACTGGTGACTTTTTAAAGGTGGCAAGTGGCACTGAGTAGAAGCAGGACCCCTGGACCATTTGAAGTCAAAAGACAGTGTCATAGTATCATGAGAATTCAAGCATTGAGCAAGCTCTATTTCTAGTTGGATCTTAGCCATGGTCTTTCTTCATGGGATCCTGGTATGGTCAAAAGTTCCCAGAATAGTTCCCCCCTCCAGGTCGAGTAACAATGTAATAAGACTTGTGTTTAGGCTACAGATAATCCTTAGGCAGTGTTCTCATAGTGTGCTTTCCCACACCAGTATCTCTGCTCTATCAGAAATGTTGCTACAAATGCAGCTATTGGGCTCATCCAGTAACTGATCACTCATGAACCCAGGGACTGTGCCCAACAATCCCTGCATTAACAACCACATGATTGTGAAAATTGAACAATCCCTGTTTTAATTGCAGTTACCACCCGTTGGCCTTTGAGATTTCATGTGTATGCAACCTGACCACATTTAGCTGTTTGGAACCACCCACAATTCTGTGATTCATCCACAACACATTGTAAATGGGTACACAGATTTTTCCTCCCTGGAAGACTCATCTGACTTCTGGTCAGTTTCTTAAGCTAAGCCTCCCAACAAAGGTCACTACGAAAGTGTAGTCAGGTTGCTTGGACTCTGCCTACCCCACTTATTGCTAAACAGAGGCAAACTAGACTTAGGTAAGCTATATGAAAAGGATCTTGATGCTCTGTTTCTGGAATTTTCAGAAGCCATAGAGCATAGCACTTGCATGACTGCTGTATTTTGTTGGGCTTACACTGTAAAACCTGACCTTTCATGGGCAAAATAAGAAAGGACCAAGATTTCCAAAAGGTCAGTATTTGGGGTAGGCCTTCTACTCTAATAACATTTAATAACTAGCCTGGGCAGATACAAGACTATTGCTTTAGATTTCTCCTTCAATGAAATATCCTGTTCTCTCCTAACCCGAGCAATGGCAATGGCGTCCCGTTATCTGTTATGGTGTATGTTCTGTGAATTTGTGTCTTCATGAAACCCACTCCTAAGGCACAACTGTCTTTGCTCCTGTCTGGTGTAGAGGATCAGTCCAGATGTTGACCTTGATGGGTATACTTTCTTCAAGGATTCCTTCTTGAATTTTTTAGGGCTTTGTCCCCACTCCTATGTGGTCACGTGGATGTGGGAGCTGGGCCTACGCCACTTGTGAGCCTCATTTTTCTTCTAGTCAAGCTTTTTATCTAGTTCTCTGACCTCTGCTATGGCTTTCTGTTCACTCACGAGAGGAACATCACCTCCATTTAAAACTTTTATTGAAGCCACAGCCACTAAATGGTATTGGCATGTTGTAACCATTGGGGTTAGAGAAGTGAAAGCCGTAGACTCCCTGCTGGGAATGGGGCCAACTCCCATCAGTGGGCAGCTCAGGCAGAATCCAGTCAATGCATATGCTTAGCTGAAGGAAAAAGGAAGGGCCCAATGTTGTTTGGACACACGACGAGCAATTCTCTACTGTGCTGTATGCTCAAGGAATCGGATGTTGTGTGTGGGTCAGACTGCAGTAATTTGGATATCCAGTGTGTTTTAAAGGTCCACATGTTAAAGGTCTTGTCCGTGAGGTGGCAAAACATTCAGAAGGTGGGGTCTAGTGAATGGTCTTCAGTTTGTTTGGAGTATGACTTTGACGAGGTAGCTTTACTCCACAGTGTGCTCTCTGTGGTTGCCATTTGCATCCTTACCAGATACACTGAATGAGAACAACTGATCAGGAACTGAAATTTCCTAAAATGGGAGGTAAAATAACCCTTTTTCCTCATAAATATATTATTTCTAATATTTGCTAAAGTAATATGAAACTGACAAATGCAAAAGCGTATATACATTATCTATTCTCAAATTAATGAAGTAGGGAATGCTATGACTCTTAGTTTGCAAGACAAGTGAAGCAAGGACTTGCAGGGGACTTGTTATGTAACTCACCATCAAAGACCACGTGAAATAAAACCTACTTTTCAACCTTGGAGCTTCTGTCTTATGCTATTAACAACTGCATCCTTAGTCTATCAGGTCCAGAACTCTTAATAAAATTCTGAAAGACATCTTTGCTATGTGTGAATAATGTCACGCACGTGACACAAAACCTTCAAATTCAAAGAATGAAATAAATATTACTCTGTAGGAAAAAGGAACAAACTATTGATACGCAAAGCAAGATGAACGAATCTCAGAAACATGATGTTGACTAAATTCGCAATAAGAAGTATAAGAGCAATAAACTTGATCGGTTAGATTAAAGTTCAGAACACCGACTGTCTTTGAGGTTAGAGACCAAGGAGAATGGACAACAAAGAGGCATGAAGTTAGTAGACCAAGAGCTTGTTTTATATTTTGATGTGTTCAATGCGTGGATGCATGTTTGTCAAATCTTATTAAAATGTGCATTTAAGAACTTCATGTTACAGTTCATAATTATAACAGCAAAATTGAAGTCTGTATAAAACAGTTACATATAGGTGGAATACAAGGATTTATGGAATTCACAGTTTTCAGTATATGAACAATTGAAGCCATGTGTACCTATGAAGACATAAAGTAGTTGGATTCTAGCATCTGCTCCTAATGAATAAAATTAGATTTTTTAAATTTTAAGTTGCATACTGTCAAAAGAACATATCACATCCTGAAGAAATTATAAACACACTTTTACACCTAGAGACTCAATTAGAATGAGGCAGCTGTAAATGTAAACCTGTAAATGTAAACCTGTAAACAGACAGGGATGCTGAGCGGTCGTCAATAATGTGAATAGTATGGTTGTTGATGGAATGATGGGAAAGTTAGAAAGTTGACCTTTCTTAATTTGCATAGCCATTTTAATTCCGGAAAATGTAATGAATAAGCTCTGCATAAGGCATTTTGTCGTTACATATAAAATAGTTGAATTTATATCACTAGACTTGCAAAACACTGCACTTTGGAGAATGTTATCATGTGGTAGTCTTCTCAGGTTGGGACATTTTACACACCAAGTTCTCATCCATCAAAGGTCCCCAGCACTTTGTTAGATCTTTGTGGCCACTCTCTGTAGAATGATTAATAAAAATCCAAAGACAGATTGGGGTTTAACCTGAAGGTCAGAAAAACAAAGCAGTCAGCCACTGGCTCTTACCTCCACCTCAGTCCGAAATGGTGATTCTGCCTCCAGGAATCCTCAGAATGAGACTGTCTCTGAGAGCTATAATCCTCTCTAGGGCTGGAGTTAAAGGCGTGCACCACTGTCGCCCAGTTTCTATGGCAAACTAGTGTGGCTACTGGGATTAACAGTGTGTGTCACCACTGCCTGGTTGGTAAGGCTGACCAGTGGGGCTGTTCTACTCTCTGATCTTCAGGCAAGCTTTTTTATTAAAATACAAATAAAATATCACTACAACTCTCAGCTGCACATATACCCCAGAGTCCTCCAGGGTTCACTGCATCTCAGATAGAAGGAGCCTGGCCCCAGGCACTTCCTCCTATAGAGAGGTCACCATGTTGTCATCCATCTTCCTAGAATTCCTGGGGTATTTCTATCTCAGAGCTTATCTTTAAAATTTTGATTTTGGTAATGTTTACTTTATATCTTTTCAGAACTCATAAGTCCCTTGCCATAGGAGATGTCTTCACCATTACCGTGTGGCACAGTGTAGGTACATGTTTGTGAAAATGCACACAAAGAAGATGATGGAATTATGAGTGCAAACACCAGATCTACCGAGTCTACATGATACATAAGATGGGATTTGTTTACACTTTATTGCTCAATCCCCATAATTCTGTTTTATAATTGGGTTTAGTTGATTAGATGAGAAATACAGAGTTAGAAGTAATTAATTTTTCAATGGGGTCTTTTAAAACTTGCCATTGACATTAAACAGGAAGTAAGTAGATCTATTTTGCCTGAAGAATTTCTCATTGTGTTTCATTGACATTTAAAATATATAATAAGTACTCTATTCATTTTTAAATCCGAATCATTTCATTATTGTGCAACAAACAAATAAAAATAGAAAAAGGAAAAATTGCTCAATAAAACCCACTTTAGTTTGAGAAGACAAAACTTGCTCTCAGTCGTGGGGAGTCACACACCGTTTGTTATGCCCCGAAGGGCAGCTCTGTCTCTGCCTCCTCCACACCTGTCCTCTTGCCTGAACAATATTGTAACTAGTAGTGGCATGGGCATGAGACCTTCCAGTCATGGAGGGGGCTCTGATGTTACAACAGCTTTGCTCTGTTCCCAAAATCCCTCCCAGCTACTAAAAAGACTGCACAACCTTTTCAACTTCGATCTGCAGAAACAAAGTACAGTGAAAAATACCCACAGCATCTCAGGGAGGGGTGGGGTAGGGTGGATGTGGATGTCTTTCCTCTGCGTATCTTCTCATAATAAGGTCAATATAATTAAGGAACCTAGAACAACAGCAGGCTCTGACTATGTGTCACTGTAAATATAAGCAAAAGTAAAACCCCTCGATAAAAGTTACAGTTACTGACCACAATTTCCAAATTAAAAAAATAATAAAGCTATAACTATATTTACTCTCTGGACAGCTTCATTTTTGTGTGTTCTCACTTTATGTACAAGAGCATAGAACTCTGATCTACTTTTGAAAGTAAAATATAAAGTTAAGATCACATGCACACACAAACACACAAGTTTTTAATGTATGTTATAAACACTGTCAAACTTGGCTGTGTTGAGTGGGTTGAGGTGGTGCACACCTTTAACTCCAGCACTTGAGAGGCAAAGGCAGGCAGATCTCTGTGAGTTCTAGGCCAGTGTGCTTTATAAAGTGAGTTTCAGCACGGCCAGAGCCACACAGATAAACTGTATAAAAAACAAAACAAAATAAACAAACAAAAATCAGCATCAACCAATTATATAATCTCTCATACAAAACTGGGAAAGAGCTAAAAGAACTGAAATGGATGTAAAATACCAAAATGTACAGAAAGGCTGGATTGATAAGACTTTATGGCAAAAATTGCATACAAGTAACAACATATGGACTTAAGTTGTTATATTTAGTAACATACATACATAAATGCACATATACATTCAATAACAATTAGTGGGCCATCAATTTGAACGAGTATGAGGAGGTGTACATGCAAGTGCTTGGAGGGAGAAAAAGGAAGGGGGAAATGTTTTAATTAAACGAGAGAAGCCGTGTGAAGAAGCTTTTCATTACAGAAACAAATGGTTGAGATCATATGGTAAAGCGAATAGTGTTTATCTCAGATCATGTCTTCTAACATTCCAGCCCTGTAGCTTTGGACCTGAGGTGTGGGTGCATCTGTCCCACATAACAGCATGCCTTGGTGGAACAAATCTGCTCAGAACAGGATGGAGCAGAAGAGAAGAGGGAGGGGCAAGCCCACTGTCCTTTTCAATGGTCTCTCAGTTTCTGCCACATACTGGATACTGAACATTTAACACAAGGACCTTTGGAGGAGGGCAGAAACAATGCTTTACACTGAAGCCTTGTTGGATAACATACTTAGTGTATTTAAACATTGTAAGGAAATATTAAATGCACAGGTTTTAAATAACTTTCCAGTAAAACCTAATTGTAGAAAATACAGGTTTCCATGTCATGATTTGGTGGATGACAGTCCAATGGAGCCTGCTAGACAGTGGAAACATCGGGTGCTCTCATTCTGTGGAGTGAGGTCCAGGACTAAATAAAAAGGAGAAATATATGCATGAGAATTCACTGCTCTCTGCTTCCTAAATGTGTGTGCAATGTGACCAGTCGCTTTATCCTGCTCCTGGCAGGACTTCCACAGTCATCATGGACTGTATGTAGCTAGGGTCCAAAGAGCCCTGCTGGGGATCTCCGCTCTGGTCCCATTCCTCCCATTCCAGACCCCATCCCCAAGAAAGTCCACCAAGGGTCAGTTCCTCCCCTCGAACTGCTCAATACCACTCCTACAGGGTGTTTAAGACCTGGTTGTCAGACCTGCCTGCCACATGCTCTCCCGCCTTCCCAAGGGTCACCTGGGAGCTGTGTCCCATGCTTTGCTTTGTATATGGTTTTATTGTTTCAGCTGGATTTGGTTGATTGATTGCAGCAGTGGAGGAAACCACTACCAGAAAAATCTTTATTTTTATTAAACCCTTCCCTTTTATGTTTGTTCTGTCAAGTATTTTGCCACAGAAACAATAAAGTAGCTTGTATAACTACTACTACTATTTTGTTTTTTCGAGACAGGGTTTGGACTTGCCTAAAGGTGAAATGACCCTTCAGGGTTCCTGATTCAAGAAAGAGTCTGTGAGACATTCTGCACGATACAGAAAAAAGTGACTGGCAAATATAGGCAGACCTGTATTTGAAATTTCCTGCTTCATGGAAAAGTCTGCTGAATATTATGGGCCTGTAGGCTGAAGATGGATGCCTCAACGGTACAGAATAACTTTGGGTGACTGTCCAGGCAGTGAGATGTCTCTGTCAATTCTAGAGTTTTGGAAGTTGCTTGCAATGTACTTCTTGTTTACTTATGTAATATTATATCCTTCTAGAGTCTTTGATAGAGTTAAAGAATAGATAGTTATAGTTTTCCTTAGTTATGATAAAAGATAAAGTAAATAAAAATATTGTAACTATAATTCTTACTTGATACCTGTTTTGTTATATCTAATTTTACTATGTTAAAGTTAAAACCTTTTTTATTTAAACAGAAAAGGGAGGTGATGTGGGAGTCATGCTGTGATTACCATTAATGAATAATGAAACTGTCCTGGCCTGTTGATTGGGCAGAACTTAGGTAGGTGGGAAGGATTGGACTGAATGCTGGGAGAAAGAAAGATGGAGTCAGAGAGATGCCATGGAGCCGCCAATCAGAGCCACCACCCTGTTCGTGCTCCCAGCAGTGCTGGAGTTACAGGCAAGCCCATGAACTCCATGAAACAGAGTGGCTAGCTGTGAGAGAGTGGGAGGTTCCTTACATAGCTGTAATGCCACTGCTGACTTCCCTTTTCATTCTGTGATTCCTTCACATCACTTCCTTCACCATCCCTCTTAATATATTTCTCTCTTCTGAACTCCAATTCTTCACACAATGCTAAAAAATTATCTAATGTAATTGGTTTTTATAGACTATGAACCTGCTTGGAAATTGAGTAGCTTACTTCTTTTTTTTCTGAAAGACTTTAAGGGTGTGTGTGTGTGTGTGTGTGTGTGTGTGTGTTGGAATGCAAAATATATGGATTTTCAATTCTATGATTATTTTTATTTGTATTATGAAATAAAATATTACTGCCCCAATACATGAACCCCCAAATACCCTTTGTTTTAAATTAGTTTCACAAAAAACCTTTTAAGCAAGCAATTACTTACTGTGAAGAAGTCTGGATGATTTTATGAAACTCATGTTCTCTCTGTACTTTCGTGTGACATTTATAACTTTCTCCCCTCCTGATTTTCTCTCTTGAAACTTTCCCAGGCTGTGGTTCAGTTCTACCAATATTATTCTCAGCAGCCACTCCATCCTACAAATCGCAGCAAGTGACCCATAGCACACTCACAACATTCGCGAGACAAACTACTCCTCATCTAATTGTTTTCCAGAACAGCGTTGTTGGGTGTGGATGTGGGATTCCTCAGCTGAATGCACAGCGGACATGCTCATGTCCCTAAGCAGATGGTTGTTTTGCTACTGACAAGCATCTGTGTGGGATGCCTGTGCTCTCATGGTGGTCCCGGGAAGAAGGCAGGAGGCATCTGTCAGTATGCTCCAAGCAGTTCACTTTTCTGATCGGACCATCTGAATTCTTAGGTGAAAGAGAAGAAAAAATAAAACCATGCTTTGTGTACGGCAGCCACTCATCAGTAAGAATGCAGATGTTTAACAAGGATGGCTTAGCTGTGTCTGTCAGTCTGTCATTTAGTGAAGAAATAGGGGTGTGAGGTAGGGGGCAGATGAGGGGCGTGAAACAAAGAGTTCTGCTAGACCCAAGTGCACAATTGGCGAGTGAATAGAAATAGAGGCAGCGGCGTGGCTTCCCAAGTCCTCGTGCCATTCGGAAACTAAAGCGACAGCCCTGATCCTGAAAGATGGCTAGAGAAAAGAACCGAGTCAAGACTAGTTAATAATGATGGAAGAATATGGTTTATACCGACGTTTTTTCTTTTGTTTCTGAGGTTCTAATTACATTATTTCCCCCTTTTCCTTTCTTCCCTTCAAACCTTCCCATATATTCCCTCCTTTTTCTCTTTCAAATTCATGGCCTCTTTGCTGCCCATTAACTGTTGTGACATGAGAGTATGTATAATGCTTAAATTATATATTCCTACATATAACCTGCCTGCTGAGCCTGTATGTTATTTGCATGTATGTTTATATGGCTGACACGTATTTCTTTGCTAGTTGGTGTGTTCTTCCCTAATGAAGACCATTTCTCCAGCTCTAGGCATTTTTTAATTACCTGTAGTTTTTGTGTAGGGCTGAGACTTCATGTACTCTTCCCCGTCCACTTTGGCATGTCTATTGGTGTTGTCGTTGTTTGGCTCTTTCAATTAGTTATTTTCATTAGTCTGTGGACACTAAGGACATTTGGAGTGGATATGTAAATTTTTACAAATATAGATAATAATTTTCCAAACAAGGTATTTCTGATTGCTTTTGGGGAATAGTATCAGGGATATTATTTGGTGCTGGAAAAATTACTCAGTCTATCTGAAGTCTGATTTTTCTCGTTGTAAAATAATGACAGTGTCACACATGTTGAAGAGCTGTGATATTGGTAGTGATCATTGTTTTGAGGACTAGTGTGGGAGTTCAGGACTCCAAACAGAAAAGATGACAGAAATTTAATAGGGCTCTCTTGAATCCTGAGGATGTACTTGACCCAGCATTTGAAGAAACTTTGGAGTGAGAAACTTCACCTTGAGGCACTACAACATCTTCTAAATGGTATTTATACTCAAGGAAATCAGTATGGTGGATGCCTCTCTGTCCATTTTCCTGGGAGGCTGCTTAGGGAGGAAAGTAGTTGTATGGATTCTATGTGCCCACATGTAAATACTTCATAATTTGATGAATGTGCACATGAAAGGGAAGGGTTGATTCCTCATACTAGCTACATATCTGCCTGTAGGAATTTGCTGATCTACATCAGAGCAATAGGACGATGTCAAGGCATATTGTCATATTCAGAGTTTGATGTTTAAAATCTGCTGTCAGCATATCCAAGGGGCTTGGGAATTCCTTGAAATCCATTGAAATTGAATGCAAAATTTTATATGTCTGCTTCTGAGGCAAATTTCCATAGTTTCTGTTTTCAAAAAATTTCACAACACAGTGAAATTTAAAAGCTGTTTTATGTTATAATATCAAATAAGATAATAAGCGCAACTTATGAGAATGGCTTGTGGGTCCAATGGGTGTTCTCCTTCAACTGTACTGATGTCTAAAGATCTGAACTACCATCAGTGGCAGTACAGCAACAAGTTGTAAAATCCCAGCCTGAAATAGTCTGTGCAATTTCCATCTGCGCTGTAATTATTTTGAAGTTCTTTTCTTTACTTTTTTGATTTTCAAGTTTTAAAAATTGAATTATGATCAGTTTTCAGATATTGGAAGAAACTGACTAGATAGATATGAATCAATCAAGAGGAAAAAGAATGAAAAGAGACATGTATGGCTGAAAAGGGCTCTGGAGAGATTTGCGGGAATTTATGAAAACTGCCACATTTGGCATAAAAATGGTTTGAGAGCAGATGAGATAAAAGTTGACTCATACAAAGTCCTACAAGGCAAATCATGTTCCTTTTAAAGAAACATAAGAAGTAATTCTTTTCTATATTTTGAGGGGAATCTTTTAAGAATTTGCCACTAGCTTGGCATGATGGTATATGCATGCCTGTTTTCCCAGCACTGTGGAGGTGGAAGAAGGAGGTTTAAGGGTCAAGACAATTCTCAGACACAGAGTAAGCATGAAGTCAGTGTAAGCTCCATGAGATCCTGCGTCAAAACAAAGAGGACATGGTGGGTAGGAAGATGACCCAGAGGGTAAAGGTGCTAAACCTGATGAGATGAATTTGATCCCTCCATCCTACATGATGGAAAGAAAGCACCAACTCCTGAAAGTTGCCCTCTGACCTCCACACATTCTCTGTTGCTCCCACTCACTCCATATACTCAAAAATAAATGATGGACTAAAAAAATAAAAAAAGAAATCAGTCAAAAACATAGCATTGTTACAGTAGTTTTTCAAGAGACAGTGATAGAAAAAATTAGAATTAAGATATTTAAATACATTTTCCTTTTTAGCTAAAAAGATAATTTTTATTTATCTATGAAGAAAATGCCAGTTCATCTCTAGAATTGAACAAATTGCCATTAGGGTTTCTTGACAGTAGTTGCCTCATCAATGGTGGAACAAAAACCTGATCTCACTTTGCTTGCTACATACCAACAAAGACCAGACAATAGAACTTTAAGCTGTGTCAATAGCAAAGAAACACAATGTAGCTGACTTGATGATTGCTTTGAATGATGCCATTCCTGAATATCACTAAGCGTGGTGGTTGCATAATAACAATAAGACTATCAAATGTTCCAGAGTGAAACAGTCAGGGAAGTGGTTCATGCCTGGGCTTTGGGTTTCTGTTGACAGCTGTTGTTACCTTCCACAGCAAATATTATTTTGTTTTGATTTTCTTTTGTGAGTTTCAGTGTAGCATTGTTTAGTTTTAAGTCACTCTTATGTTTGGCTGTGGAACATTTTAGTGATTGTACGTATAGCTGTAATCAGTTTGGCAGGTTGATCTAACCTTTCATTTCTGTCTGGGAGACATGTCTTCTGAAGACCAAGACCACAACTGGCATCACAAGACAAGAATCATGCATGCATAATGCGATTCAAAAGTAATGAGGTGTCATATTGTTTCATCAGCAAAGAGAAGCAACTATTTTTTTGTAATTGGTACAATATAAAAGAAAGAAACATCTTTCATAAGCATATGATATTATGTTTTTAGTGGATTAAAACTGCTGATTCAGAAGAATGTTTCAGAGTATTATTAAATTGAGGAGGGTAATATACTGTAGATGCTATGGAATAATGAAAAATAAAGAGTTAGTGAATATTTTTAACATCAATGAAATGTATTTAATTTATTCTCTTATTTACATATTCATTTATTCAACAACCTTTCAGTAGGCTCATAGTATATATTCATTATTCTGTGTTCAGTATTGCAAAGGATTTAAAAGCCAAGCAAAGGAAGTCCTTGAAAAGAGCTAATAGTTTTCTGCTGTCAAAGGCAAATAGCTCAAAAATAACAACTAATGTGATACAGAGGGGAAAGTAGGAAAAAGCGGGGTAGGAATCTCTAACTGTGGAATGCATGAGGAGGTCAATAGAGAATGAGGAATGTGGCAGGGAGAGGAGGGACAAATAGGACAAGGATGTTTGACAAAGCTTCAAGGGATCTTGTTTATAAACACACACACACACGGTTATATACACACACACAAGTGTGTATGTGTGTATGTATATCTTAAATGAGGCTATAATACTTGGGCTCCCCACAAGAGCCACAGACTATCTAACAAAAGCCCCAGTATGAGTGTGAGAAAGCTTCATTTAAGTTGTTGGTCAGAGTTGTCCAAGTGAATCCTAAGACAATAGAAACCCTGCTACTATCCTTGGGTGCCACTCAGACTTGAAAGTTAAGAATCTATTGATGGTTATCATCTTTAGAGAAAGAACTACAGGCAATCAATCATTGCTGAAGGAAGAAAAATTATCCTCATGTGGGGACGAGCCCAGTAACTGATTATTCAATACAGCGTACTCACCCTGAAATCATGTGTAAGGATGCAAAAGGAAGTTACCAGGGTGTATTTATATACTTTTGCATGTATTTTATATGTAATAGTAATAATCAATTGGAGATCATTGACTTGAGAGGGAGTGTGGGATGTGAAAGGGGGTAGAAGAAGGGGTCATGGGAAGAATTGGTGGAAAGACAGAGAAATGATGCAATTATATTGTATTTAAATATTTTTAGTAAAAAAGGGCACATTTTGCTACATTTAGTTATGAAATAATCAATGTTTTTTTTTTCATCACTTGTGAGCTGCTGATAGACTGGGTGTGTTAACGGTGTGATGTTGCCCATTGCTGAAGTCTGATCTACCTACATCTCACACGATGCTTCAGCAACACTGCAGGAAAGGACTGCTCTCTCCTTTTCCTTTTCCTTTTCCTTTTCCTTTTCCTTTTCCTTTTCCTTTTCCTTTTCCTTTTCCTTTTCCTTTTCCTTTTCTTAAACCTAATAATACTGCGGCATTTCCAGAAAGCTTCGATCTCCAAATATTGGTGCATTTAGTCCAGAACATTCCTGTATTCCCAATTTGTCGAGAGTGCCTCCTTGTAACTTTTTAGGAACTAAAATTAACAATCTTGACTTTTGAGTTTTGACACTGTTAACTGTGTCCTTGGCTTTAAGGAATCCTTTCTGGCTACTTTCCCCATTGTACAACATCTGAAGACGTTGGTTTGTCTGCCTTTTAAATTATGTCAGGAAGGTGCATTTGTCTAGCTCCTGTCACTCCATCAAGGTGGAAAGTGGAATTCTGTATAATCTTTCAAAATAGTAAAAGGATTTTCTTAGCATTGCAGAAGTTTTCAGATTAAATCTATGTACACTTTTAGGTATTTCAATTTTTTAAAAAAATGTTTATTCTTTTACTTCTTTTGATATCCCTTTAATATTGAGATGTGCCTTTAAATTGGTTCCTTATAGTCAATGTGTTTGGTCTTGATTCTTGTGCATGGTGACAACCTCTGTCTGTAATGGTGTAGTTACACTTATACCATTAACATTTCACAGTCATTGATAGGATGAGATTAGTATATAATTATTAATAACATTTGTTATACTTTTCTGTTTATTACACTGATCCTTGCTTCCTTTTCTTCATTTTCTAGTGTTTTTCTGTCTTTTGTGCTTCATTTTGAACACTTTCAATGCTTTTATCCTTAGTATTAATTTCACATTTCCTACTTGCTTTGTGGTTATCCAACAATCTATATGACACATTTACAATCAATCTGTGTCCACTTATGGGTACTCTTTATTATTTCAGGACTTGTGCATGCATCTTATGATACAACTGTCCCCATATTTTTCTCTCTTACACATTTAAATATTCTAGTCTGTTCCAGTGCCTTTTGTTTCTGAGAAGTAGGCTTTAATTATTTTAATAGGCTATCTTTTATTTATATTTGACAATTTCATAATGTAAACAATGTACGTAGATCACACACCCCCCAAACTTCCAACTTTCTCTCTACTCAGGCACCATCAACGTGTGCTTCTTTTACCTCTCATGCCTCTCTGTATTTTTTTCTTTAACTCCCTGAGTTCTATTAGTGCTGTTTATTGGAATGCTGACTGATCTTGTTGGCTTGCTTTTGTGCAGGGTATCATAAGGCAGAGAACATATATGTGATTTCCAGAAGATAGCATTGCTCACTACTCCTCCCCATCCTCCTTCTTCACATTTCTTATACTCCATCTTTCACATTGTTTTCTGAAACTTAGGGTTAAGATGAGAGGTAGATGGATACAGATGCTCTATCTAGGGTTGAGCTCTCACTAGTCACTTATTCTCAGCATTAACCTCAAAGAGAAGCTCCTCTGACCAGGACTGAGGGTAGCACTAATGTATAAATATAATTTATGTGTATAAACATAAATATTTAGAAGGCTTGACAACATACCCATTTAGTAAGACAATAGCAGGTGTTTCATTCTTGTGGCCTATGTCCTTCCTCACCATGGACTTTACAGTATTAGTGACCAGGTTTATAGTATTAGGGGCATAGGTTCTCTTCTGTGAAGCAAGCCTTAAATATAATCCAAAGGCAGTCGATTACCCCTATAGTGTTCATTCCAATATTGCAGCAATGGGCATACCCTGGCTTCCAGATCAGTACTGTAGAATGCAATAATAGCATTCATGATTTCTCTCCTTCAGTGGCCTGCGTAGCCCCTTCGGGCACTATGAAAGAAACAGGCTTTAGTCTGATCTTTTGCTTCAGTGCTCTTCTTTTTTACCCATGTCTTCTTTCAGATTTTAGTGTATTTTTAATATGCCATCCCTAGGTATAGGGCTATGTGCTGTTTAGTGTTTCGAATTTATCCTGTTTGGTGTTTTGTAAGTTTCCTAGGCACAAGGGTTGATGTTAGCATTCATCTGAAGAAATCCCCAGTCTATATTGTTTTAAATATTTCTTCTGTGCTTTCATTCTCTCTCCCCCTCCTTCCCCTTTTTCCCCTCTTTA